>NC_037672.1:11939463-11944297 GCF_003255815.1 Theropithecus gelada | reverse complement strand
AAAAAAAAAAAAAAAAAAAAAAAAAAAAAAAAAAAAAAAAAAAAAAAAAAAAAAAGAAAAAGAGATCTGAAAAAGAGAAGAATTTTGCAGGGTTGGGGAGACTAATAAATAGTTTTAAATAATTAGCTGTTCTGCCTCTGGGGTAGCCATTCTTTTATTCCTTTACTTTCTTAAAAAACTTGATTTCACTTAAAAAATTGATGGCTGCCATGGCTAGCAGAGAATACTTGGATTTTCCTGTGAGATTCCAGCATGGACATATTAGCAGAAGCCACAAATACATAGGTTTCAATTTCATGTAAAAAGAAGTCCACCATCCAGAGTATTTCAAAGATGAAATGGTTTAATGTAACAGTTGTGCGTTATCTATCACTGGAGGTGCTCAAGGTTAGGCTGTAACCCTGGATGATCCTGCAGAAATCACCCATCCTAAAGATCCTATTTTTCTATGCTTCTACTTTGTTGGAACTACAGCACTTGTGTCTTATTTTCTGAGTTGGATTGTAAATTCCATAAAGGCAGAATACATTATTCTTCTTTGTTTTTTTTCCACAACACCCAGAACAATGTTTTACTTATTTTTGGTGCTAAAAGAATTCTTGGAGAAAGAACAAGCACGTGGTTTGTGAAACTGTTATAGATTTGATTTCAACACTGTTTTAGACACACACTGGATTTGTCAAGAGGTAGTATAGGGATATACTACTTCTAGTTTTGACTGACATATCCCAGGAAGAGGAAACAGGGTTCATTTTTAATTTTAATCTCATAGTTGAATTTTTAAGCCTCTATTTGCTTTCCTTTTGACCACAGCCCTGCTTTGGGAGGGTGTGTCCAAGCAGGGAGCCAGATAGCCAAGGAGCCAGTGTGAGGGTGTGGTAGTCTCACCAAGGCAGCCAGGAGCTGGGGGTAGCCAGGAACAGTGCTCAAGCTACAGTTCTAAGGGCCTGCAGAGGGTCAGAACTGCATGTATCAAGTCAAGGGCCCAATTTATGAAGCTAGAGTAGGGCCCTGGCTGGAAGATAGGTCTGAGTGTGACATGCCAGGTGGACCTTGCTCAGAAAAAGACCAAGCTAAAGTAAGGGATCTGCAATTGCTGCAAACAGCTGTCAGTGGTGTATGGGGAATCAGATTAATTTATGGCATGAGACATCCTTAATAGGAGCACTTTGCCTAGTCAGCCTATGACAATGGACCTGGAGTGAACTTGTGGTGCTCAGAATGGGGGCACAAGCTTTGTTCTGTTTTCTCTCCATCTTGCTGTGTCTTCCAGGAAGCAACAAAAGAGGACCAATTCTGCAACTGTCCTTAGAGAGAGGACAGATGTGATGCCATATCCAAGATCCAAAATAATGTCCTTTTGTGTTTCCTTCTTCTTTTGTTCATGAGCATGGTGAGAATCAGGGAAAATGGGAAGATGGTCTTCTTGGTTCTATCTTGCCAGGGCTTATATCCAAGCTTGCACACTCACCACACTCACCACAGTCCAGGCATCTGCTGTTCATTAGAATTATTTAAATGAGCATCTCCGAAGTTGTGAGGCCATGTCTTCTCAGCCCCCATGGGGTACCTGGAAAAGAACCATTTCTGGGTCAGTGTTATTGATGAGGCTGGGGCTTGAGGGTCGCAGCCAGGTGTCCAGAGCCTCGTTATCACCACAGACCATGTCTGCCATTGGGGAATGCTCTGTTTATTTTTCACTGAGTGGGTTTGAATGATTCCCTTCCGCTGTTGTGCCATTTCCCGTAAGTTAAATGATGGACTCTGAGAAGGCCTACTATTCATCCAACATCTGTTTCTCTGATTTTCTAGGCTCCTTGTTGTTTTGAAGTGCTCAAAATCAGTGCTTTAAGTGCATGTGGGCATAATATTTAGTGTATTAATACACACTAGAGACAGTCCTGCCTTCTAGAAAGCCAGGTACTACAGGGTTATAAAAGTCATTTGATACCTTGTAAAGCCCAAGAAACCTCGCCAATGCCCAGGCCCCGTTTCTTGATGTAGTCAGGTGATAACACGTGTACACTTGTACAGCCTTCTCCAGCAAGTGCCAAAAGTTCATGCTAAGTACTACATAAATTGTCACCTAATTAAGTACTGTTATGGTTTGGATAGGGGGAAGTGTAAACTTGATTCTCCTTGGAGAGCAATATGCAGAAATATGATGTGGAATTAATTGTATGGGTCCAGGTCAAAGATCAAAGTACAAGTGGAATTGCCTTTGCAAAGGGAGAATTTGTAAAAGATTTTTGTTGGCATCTGAATAATTTCATTTTTTATTATTTGATTCCTGCCAACCTGCAACCCTTTCCCTGTCTTTAAATCTCTCCTGTATCTTTCCAAACTACTTTGTATAGCATTTTGCATACTAAATAATGTCAATTGTCTGGCAGAGGCTAAGCTATTGTGTATAGTTCTCTCTCACCATGAAATTTTCTTAGTTCCTCAAATGTAATTTAATGCCTTGAAATTCAAAGTCTTTGCTTTTGCACATTTTCTTCTCTCAAATGGAAACCTCATTTTCTTCTTCTCTGGCTGGCATTTGGGGACATTCTTAATGTTCAATTCAAAGGTCTTTTTACCTGCAGATTATTTCCTTCTTAGCTTGAGGTCTGAGGCAACATTTTTGCATTTCCAAAACACAATGTGTTCCTTCTGATCTATCATTTCTATAAGTTCAACGTAGTACATATTGCAATTTATCATATATTATTATATGCTCCCTGATTTGCTTGTTAACCCCTTTATGTAATACACTGTTTGGGAGAAAAGATTTTGTGTTCCTGGCACTAAATATGCTAATTGTCACACAGTGATACTAGTAAATATTTGTGAAATGAATAAACTAATGCATGAATAAATGAAGTTATATCCAGGGACCGTGCCGAGTAGAGATAAGATTCATTTTCCCAGTCTGAATCTTTCTATGAACAGAATTCATCTGGTTGTGTTGAGGTACTTTTCTCATTTTCAAATTCAGCTCCATTAGAAAAAGTTATATGTGGAGGAAGGAACGATGGGAAAAAAGAGAAACAATTACATGTATACATGTCAGTCTGACTCACCTTATTTGCTATGATGCCCTCAGGGACAGTGGTGGAAATATTTCACTTAACTTGGCAGGGCAAGAAGAATGAGTTTGGAGAACACATCAAACATCAGCAGCTCAGCTAAGGGAGCTGGAGTCTTTATTTCTAGTCCAAGAACTGAATATGTTCTCATGGTGGGAAGAACAGAGTGTAATAATTTTTTGTGAAACTTAGCTGGCAACGCTCATGAGAAAACGCCTTGCTCAGGTTTGAATGGCGTGAGCTCAGGAAAGGCCCTATGAGGCTGAGTCTGTTTTAAATATCTCTCTACTTGAATCATCTTGGTACCAGATTTTTCAAACTCATGGTGCCTTGGATAGCTTCCTCTCTCTGGAATTAAGTGTGTATATTGGCCAGGGCAGGCGAGGCAATGGCAATCCTGGCTTAGCTGATTCCTGGAGGAATGTTATAGTTAATTGGGTAACAAAGTTGAAAGAAATGACTCAGAAGAAAAAGACATTGCCTTCAAATAAGTTACCTTCCAATAACATTACCTTCATTTACCTGGAAGCCATCTTTCAAGTTCTCGAAATAAGCTTAGGTTGAGATGTACAGTCCAGAAGAAATCCTACAGCCTATTATAGAAAAACAAAATCCGGAGGGGAGTGTTAGGATTTAAGAGATGGGAAAGAGCCATAAATACTGCCTTGTTCCCCTGCTCTGACTTCCTTATCCGGGCTGAGAAATAAGACAAAAGAGTAAAGCAAATAGAGCCAGAACACTACCTTTTGATTGACAGTGACAAGAATGGAGGACATGGCTTAGCGAGACAGAAAGTCATGGACAATGCATAGGATTTCAAATCTTGGGGTGAAGAGTGACCAAGGCAAACAAGTATACCCTAAGGCCAACTTGCTCCCAAGAGGGAGGGAGAAGTAAGAACTGATATAGGCACGCCTCCCTTTATTTTCCATAAAATTGATGCATTAGACATGTTACACATGTCTTTCCTCTTCTGCTGAGGTGTAGTGTGTAAGGGGACAGTGAGACCAAGAAGATTCTGTTGATAAGTCTCCTTTCAAGTGGAAGGAAAGATCAGAAATGGGACAAAGCCTCCTCCCCCTACCCCATCACAGGGTCAACACCCACCATGTGTCCCATATATTGCTGACATGAGCCGATGTGGCCGTCACTAAAACCCGCTATGTGCTAGGTACTGTTCATATCCTCAGACTCGGTTACACATCTGGATCCAGATTGTCTAGGTTTGTAATCTGACTTCCTTATTTGCTAGCCTTGTGACTATTGCAAATGACACAACTCCCTGTGACTGAGATTCTTAAAGGACAAAATGGAGACAATAGAAGTGCTTCTCTCACAGTTGTCATGGAGATTAATTAATTAGGGCACATAATCTAGAACTATAGTATATGTCATACTGAATTTAACAAGCAGTGTGTGTGATATTATTATTTTCATAGATTAAAAAGCAAAACCTGGCCGGGCGCGGTGGCTCAAGCCTGTAATCCCAGCACTTTGGGAGGCCAAGACGGGCGGATCACGAGGTCAGGAGATCGAGACCATCCTGGCTAACACGGTGAAACCCCGTCTCTACTAAAAAATACAAAAAACTAGCCGGGCGAGGTGGCGGGCGCCTGTAGTCCCAGCTACTTGGAGGCTGAGGCGGGAGAATGGCGTGAACCCGGGAGGCGGAGCTTGCAGTGAGCCAAGATCGCGCCACTGCACTCCAGCATGGGTGACAGAGTGAGACTCCGTCTCAAAAAAAAAAAAAAAAAAAAAAAAAA
>NC_037672.1:11937924-11939367 GCF_003255815.1 Theropithecus gelada | reverse complement strand
TGGCCAAAAAAAAAAAAAAAAAAAAAAAAAAAAAATACAAGAAAATTAGCCGGGCGAGGTGGTGGGCGCCTGTAGTCCCAGCTACTTGGGAGGCTGAGGCAGGAGAATGGCGTGAACCCGGGGGCGCGGAGCTTGCAGTGAGCCGAGATCGCGCCACTGCACTCCAGCCTGGGGCACAGAGCAAGACTCCGTCTCAAAAAAAAAAAAAAAAAAAAAAGCAAAACCAAAACCACAGAGAGGTTGAGTAATTTATTCACAGTGCCACAGATAACAAAGGACATTCGAGAGGTTATTTGAATTTGGGTCTGTCTGGTCCTGGTGCCTATGCTTTATGTTGCTTCATTATACGTCTCTCAAATGGTTGTGAGCACGTGAGGTAAGAGTGAAGTCCACATGAGATAGATATGCTAACACTTAAACTGATTAAATTGATCCTCCGCCCACACCCATAGGGATCAATGCCACCTTCTTTAACTGCAAGGCAGGTACTGGAGTCCCATAAATACACACATTATATTATTTTGATTACTCTTTCTATATGTCATCTGAGCAGAAAAAATTCCAGGAGCCAGAGTGCCTAACAGGCCTTTGTGGGACTCTTCAATTAAGAGTTATCAAATGTACTCTTCCCTTTTTTGGACCCATCTATGTCTTCAAATAATTGCCCTTAATCTTTTTGTGTCCTGGATCCATAGGAAATATGTTAGTAGCTATGGCTCTTCTTCTACACACACATCAGAAGGTGCATACATATTGGGAAGAATTCAAGAACCCCCAGGGTTAATAACCATGTTATTTTCTTCTTCTCTGCCCTTTGTTCTCTCCTCAATTAACCCAAATATCTAAACTCTCATGTCCCATCAGCTCAGGTTCTCCAAGGAATCCTCTCCCATCCTTCAGGCCACTGTGGTCTCCTCCATCTCTGTTTTCTGGAAGCTCATGAAGTGTATGGTACAGGATCTGGCCATTGTCTTGTCTTGTTGTTCAAGCTGCCATGTTTTGTTTACCCATTTCTCTTTATAGGCAGTTTTAGAATTTCTTTCTCTGCTAAGCCAAATAATAAGTGCCACAAACATAATAGGCACTGAAAATGTGAACGTGGAATGAACAAGTGAAAGTATTAGAAACTGACCAGGTGCTGTGGCCCACACTTGTAATCCCGACACTTTGGGAGGCCAAGGCGGGAGGATCACCTGAGATCAGGAGTTCGAGACCAGCCTGGCCAGCATGGTGAAGCCCGTCTCTACTAAAAATACAAAATTAGCCAGGCATGGTGGTGACACCTGTAATCCTAGCTACTTGTTTGGCTGAGGCAGATGAATCACTCGAACCCGGGAGGCAGAGGTTGCAGTGAGCTGAGATCATGCCATTGCCCTCTAGCATGGGCGACAAGAATGAAACCTGGGCTCAAAAAAAAAAAAAAAAAAAAAAAAAAAAAAAAAA
>NC_037672.1:10575729-10701326 GCF_003255815.1 Theropithecus gelada | reverse complement strand
TATTTTTTAGTAGAGACGGGGTTTCACCGTGTTAGCCAGGATGGTCTGGATCTCCTGACCTCGTGATCCGCCCGTCTCGGCCTCCCAAAGTGCTGGGATTACAGGCTTGAGCCACCGCGCCCGGCCAGTAATGGTTTTTCAAATCAAATGTACTCTATACTTACAGCAAAATGTACAATATTTATATCTGCAAAATGTAAGGGTATAAGTGTTATACTTATACTTTTTTCTTCTGTCTCAGAAGAAAAAAAAAAAAAAAAACCATTACTAAAGCAGAATTCAAAGCATCTAACAGTGTTTATATTGATTACATGGTGAAATAATATTTTTAATATATTAAAATACATTAATCAGTAAAATTAATTTTAGCTTTTTCCTGTTTTTTGATGTGACTACAAGAAAACTGAATAATATGCAGGTAGCTTGCATTTGTAGTACACATTATATTTCTGTTGGATAGTACTATTAAGGTGATAAGATGTTTTCCCACTTTGAGTTTTTATTTCGTTTATTTTTACCTTTCCTCTTATCTTTAAGAGGGCTTGCTAAAAATTGTGGAGGAAGTTTTAACTCAAGTTGGTATCAGATGGTAGTAAATGGAGACTTCTATCTCTTGACAAACTAACAAAGAAAAAATTTACTGGAATTAAAGCACTGTGATATTTTTTTTGGTCCCAGTTGTTCAGCAAATGTTTGCCAAATTTCTAATATATACTGAGCACAGTGCTCCATCCTGGGGATACAGTGAGTAAGCATACGGGTGTGTTTTTCTCCCCTCTTTGCAGAGTGAGTGCGTGACAGGCATAACACTTATGAACAGCAGCACGGAGCAATATCATACAAAGGGGCCCTGTGTGATGCTATTGGGAAATAGCCAGTAATCATTGGTGAATAACCCAGAGAAATAACTAGATTGGAGAGTTTTGAAATGGACTCTCTGATATAGTATTTTTTTATCCTGATACCTGGGGCTATACATATATATATATATATGCCAAGGAGAGAGGAATTCCAGGTAAGAATTCTCTTTAGTTAAGGGTCATTCCCAGAGAGAAATTCAGCCAAAAGTCATCAGTAGCCAACCTTTGCAAGTATGAGTCAAAGAGAGAAGCAGCAAACTTTCACTCACTGCCCACTGAAAACATCTGAGCTTGAATCAGATCCTGGGCTTTAATTTGACTAAGAGTCCTACGGCCTTAACTTGAATTTATTCATACGGCCTTAACTTGAATTTAGTTATTTGGTTATTACCTGGATTTTTAATGTCCAAAAGGGATGAGGAGATGGGATCTTATCTAACACTAATCAGGAAAGTTGTGTAATTGTTCTATAATTTTAAACAAGAAAAAGTGCCATTCTAGAGAGTAAATTTGAAGTACGAATGGAAGCAAGAATGAAACTAGCTTTTGTATTTACCTTTGAAAGCCTAGTTTGGTCAATGAAAGCAGTTTCACATTTGGCATTATACTGAAATTACTAGGTCACAGGCATGCTTCTCTGCTCTCATTTTAAACTCATTCAGACCTTAATGTTTCCATCTTTGTGGACTGAAAAATGATTCAATGTTGGGTATATACTAGTCATGCAATACATATGTTTAATAAATGAATAAACACTTTTAAAGTGCATTTGTAAGTGTGTGTAATGTTTGTGGAAAAGATGTTATTTAATAAAAATTTTAGAATACATACCTGAGCCCGGAATATATTCAGTAAATATACTTAACAGTTGGGAAGTTGGAAAGGTAATTTCTCACAGTTGATCA
Organism: Theropithecus gelada; assembly: GCF_003255815.1. Lineage (NCBI taxonomy): Eukaryota > Metazoa > Chordata > Mammalia > Primates > Cercopithecidae > Theropithecus > Theropithecus gelada. The sequence goes on along the minus strand of NC_037672.1, from coordinate 10,699,561 downwards.
GCAGCAATGAACTGCTAATCCCACATAGAGTTCAGAGGTCTAAGGGAATGAAGTTTCTTATGCCCTTATCAACATTTATGAGTGAATATTTAGCAACTAAGCTAATCAGAAAGGGCTTACGTCATCAGAATTAATAAGGATTTAAGACACTTGACTGAGTCAAGGGAAATTTTTCAAAGTTATCTGCCACGTGCTATTGATCTCTCAGCAGTTCATTAAACACCTGAAGCAAACACTGCCGTGAGCCAGCAGGACAGTGGATGGAAATTTACAGCTCCAGTGGATCTCATCCATCAGGTATCTTCTTTGCCTCTTGTTGTCCAGCCCCAGCTTCATCCCATACCATTTTTATTTTAACTTCTATTTTAGGTTCATGGATACATGTGCAGGTTAGTTATATAGGCAAACTTGTGTCATGGGGGTTTAGTGTGTATATTATTTAGTCACCCAGGTACTCAGCCTAGTACCCAACAGTTATTTTATCTGATACTTATCCTTCTCCCACCTTCCTCCCTCAAGTAGGCCCCTGTGTCTGTTCCCTTCTTTGTGTCCATGTGTTCTCATCATATAGCTCCCACTTATAGGTGAGAATATGCCATATTTGGTTTTCTTTTCCTGCATTAGTTAGCTAAGTATGATATTCTCCAGCTACACCCATGTTCCTGCAGAGGACATGATCTCATTCTTTTGTATGGCTGCATAATATTCCACAGTGTATATGTACCACATATTCTTTTTCCAGTCTACTGTTGATGAGTATTTAGCTTGATTTCCTCCAAGAACAGGATCTCATTCTTTTTTATGGTTGTATAGTATTCCATGGTGTATATGTACCATATTTTCTTTATCTAGTCTGCTGTTTATGGACATTTAGATTGATTCTAGGTCTTTGCTCTTGTGACTAATGCTGCAATCAACATACATGTGCATGTCTCCTTGTGGAAGAATAATTTACATTTTGGGGAGTATATACCCAGTAATGGAATTTCTGGGTTGAATGGTAACTTTTTCAGTTCTTTGAGAAATTGCCACACTGCTTTCCACAATGACTGAACTAATTTACACTTCCACCAACAGTGTCTAAGCATTCCCTTTTCTCTACAACCTCATAAACATCTGTTATTTTTTTACTTTTTTTTTTTTTTTTTTTTTTTTTTTGAGACAGAATCTCACTCTGTCACCCAGGCTGAAGTGCAGTGGTGCAATCTCAGCTCACTGCAGCCTCCGCCTCCTGGGTTCAAGTGATTCTCCTGCCTCAGCCTCCTGAGTATCTGAGACTACAGGTGCCCATCCCCACACCTGTCTAATTTTTGTATTTGTAGTAGAAATGGGATTTCACTCTGTTGGCCAGGATGGTCTCGATCTCCTGACCTCATGATACACCCTCCTCCGCTTCCCAAAGTGCTGAGATTACAGGCGGGAGCCTCCTTGCCCGGCCTTGACTTTTTAGTACTAGCAATTCTATTGCAGACCTCTTGTCCCACTGTTTGTTGCTATTTCCTAGTCCTCTCTGTATCCTCAGAAGGTCTCTTAGTGACTGATGGAAAGCCAGGTAAATAGAAGGATGTCCAGTACAAAGGTTGAGAAAATCATGCAACATGATGGCCTTTTTCCCTAAAGCATATTTGGCCAGAAGAGAATTCTGGATGGGAGGTCAAACAGTGTTTTCCATATTCTTTTGTTAGTTCACCTATTTGTATCCCACCCCACTCCCCACCGTTGCAAGTCCAAGTTAAGCCATGCCTCTTATGGAAAATCATTCACAGCCATCCTGTCTCATAGCCATATGCTAAGTGCTGCTAATTGCATAATACAGGTGCATCCTTTAAGATACCAGGAAATACAAAAATTAAAGAAACATCATACTTAAGCACGAATAAAAGTTAAGGGTGATATTGAAAGTTGGTGAAGAAATTAAAATTACTTAATTTTTCTTTTTAGTAGACAACAACTGATAGACATATCCAATCTCCTAATTAAATAATGGCAGTTAAGTAGTACATGGAAGAAAGACAGAAGATAGATAAAAAGATAGACAAATTCAAAATTATGTTTAATAACCATGTTTCCATTAACAAGATCCTCTTTTTCTGGATCATTTACCAATTTACCAATTAGCCACCTACACTGCCAACAAGTTTGCTACCTAATTGAGGAGAGGAGACTAACAGGAGCCAGGCCACAACGTGAGAGATCACAGCCTACAGTAGGTGACATCTGAACACAGAGTCATGACACAGCTGAGCCCAGCTCTGAGGGAGGCCCTCGTTGCTGGCCAGGAATATCAGCAGAAGGGACTCTTTTGGAGCTAATGCTTATGACAGGCTGAGTTGTGTCTCCTCTGTATTCATACATTGAAATCCTAATCCCAAGTATCTGAAACTGTGACTGTTTTCAGAGACGGGGTCTTTTAAGAGATAACTAAAATGAGGCTTTAGGGTGGGCACTCATTCAATATAACTGGTGTCTTTATAAGAAGAGATGTGGACATAGAAAAAGAGGAAAGATGATGTGAAGATACAGGGAGAAGATGGCCGTCCATAAGCCAAGGAGAGGGGCCTTCAAAGAAACGAAACCTGTCAACACCTTGACTTTGAACTTTTAGCCTCCAGAATTGTGAGAAATTTCTGCTGTTTAAGCTACTCAGTCTGTGGCAGTTTGTTACAGTAAAACTAACAAACTAATACGGGGGGAAGTGCCTGTGAAGGTAGCCTACATATATGATACATTAGCAGGATCTGAGATTATCAAGTGAAACAAAGTAGGGGGAGAGAAACTTTTCCAGGGAGAGCAGCACATGCAAAATCACAGCAAAGACAGAAGGTACAGGGCATTCAGACGTCTCTAAGTGCATTTGACTGGAGGCCAGGATGGATACAAGATGGCAAGATGAACCTGGGGCTCTAAACAGAGTTCAGACCTCAGAGGGCATCAAGTGATTGCTTAATAGGAGCCACTGACTTTCTACTGAAAGGAGAAAAAGAGTGCTTTGCTGTTGAGGATGACACACTGGTCAAGTTGAATTTCACCCTCTCTGCCTACCCCAGACCATGGTTATTATTCTCTGATTCATGGCTCACCACTCTTCTCACCTCTAATGGGGAAAGAGCCCCATGGAAGAACTCAAGAAGAAAGCCACCTTACAAAGGGACATTAATTAATTGGCAGGGAGTCTGAAGGGGTGCTAGAATAGATTGATCACAACAGATGCAGATAAGTCGCTTGAGGAAGTGAACAGCTGGATGGGTCTACGTTTCTTTTCCACGATTGCAAATTCATAACAAAATTAATACAACTTATCACCAGAGATTGATGGCATTTCAGAAGCAATGAGCAACCACACGGGTGAAACATTTTATTATGTATATATGAACACAGTCATTAATTAAAACAAGTAATGCTCTTACAACTATGGAATGGATGACTGGATATGTCAACAGAATTCAGCTATAGACAAATATTATTTGATATATACAATTTAGAGTTCCGTATTTTGTAAAGTAAGTTTTGTTAACAAAGAAGACTAAGTCATATATTTTGGAAGCTAAAGCATTTAATAAGGATTAAGTCCATGCATTCAAGAACCATACTTTCCTGGCTCAAATTCTACTTCTACTATTTAGCAGTTATTTAATCCTCCAAAAGTCACAGAGACTCTCGGAGCTTCAGTTTTCAATTTTTAAAGTTAAAATAATTCTAAGTATTGTACTTTACATATATATAATATATATTTTTATATATATATATATGCTGGGTATGGTCATGCATGTTTGTAATCCTGGTTACTTGGGAGGCTGAGACAGAAGAATCAATCGCTTGAACCAGGGAGGTGGAGACTGCAGTGAGCCAAGATCGCCTCGCTGCACTCCAGCCTGAGTGACAGAGTGAGACTCTTTGTCTCGAAAAAAAATTAATAACAATTATTATTAACTCATTTTACTGATCAGGAAATTGAGGCAGAGAGTAGTTAAATAACTAGCCCAAGGTCACGGAACTATTATAGTAAATGACAAAGCTGAGATGCCAACCCACGCAATTTCTCTCCAGTGTGTATATTTTCATTATGCTCTCCAATTCCATATGATCATTAGCACCCTCATTATTATTGTAACTTCCTGGTATAGGCACACATTATCTGTTCATTAACCTACTTGAATTCCAGGTCTTTGCATGAATCCAGTCTCACCTTACTCTGCCTTAAGCAGGTTGTCTCTTAAACGAGGCCCTGGTTCTCGCTCTTCTATCCAAGATTCTGGCTGGCACTTTCTGCCCTCAGTCTCAGTTCCTCTTGAAACCTCCATCTGAATGCTCACTTGTAGCTGAATTATGGTGTCTGATAAGAACTGCTTTGGGGACATTTCTGACGTGATTCAGTCCCTTCCCTTAAAGCTTCTTTTTGGGGGACACAGCTCCCCCATGACTCTGTAGCTACTTTCTCCTGATTGGCACCAGTCGACTCCTCCCAGTACAAATGTCTTTCTTCCCTGTTCTCTAATGATGTAAAACTTCTTGCTTTCAGACAAGATAAGGGAGCTTTATGTAAAAACACAGGGGGAGTAAGGTTGAGAACCTGGGCTTTGGAGTGGGGAGATTTCCATTTGAACCTCGGTCCTACCATTTATCATCCACTCTGCCATGCGGACGACACTCCTCCCTCCCTCAGGGTTGCTTTAGATATTAAAAGAGATAACATATGAAAAGGCTTTAACAAAAGTCCTAGTATACAGTAAGTGCTTAGTGAATGTTATTTTTACCATTATAATTTTAATTGTGCTAATAGCACTATAATTTATGTTTTCAGAAATATCGTATGTAAAAGCGGCAAACAGCAAGCCATGTTTGATCATGAATTTCTGCTACTTACAACCTTCGGAAACTCCTAATTGCCTCCTAAATGGGTTTCATAAGTTGGCACCTTTTAATCTCTTTAAACATGTAGCCTCCCATCTCTCCCTTTATGCTTTATACTTTAATGATAAGTGACTTACTGTTTCTCAAAAAACACCATATATCTTTGCTCAACATAGTGTGCCATTTATTCCTAGAATCTCCACCCACTCATGTTCTCATCTAGAATGTTCCTACTAAAGCTTGTAAACCACTGCAACAAGAATCTTCCTTCCAGCCTTTTCTGAGAGCCCAACACTATCTTTCCCAATCCAAGAAGGGAGTGATCTTCTATGTGCCACCAATGCACCTTAAAAGTTTGTCTCATAGCAGATGCATTTATCACATGTTGTTCCTTCATTCTATAACTTTTACCAGGTCTGTTTCCATGCAGACTGATCTATGGTTGGATCAGTAAGTGTGTCTAATTCAGAAGCTAGTGTTAGTATGTCCAATTGCTCACAAATGTAAGTTTTGTACTCCAGTCTACCCTTATTATTAATAACGGGTATATTTTGGCTTTTATTTGCTTGAAACTTTATTTTTCAGTGAGTTTGTCATCCAGGTCATGGCAAAAGGAATGTTACTCATTTAGCTTCTCTAAAATAACTCTGATGTGTGGGCTCTGCACCTTGAGAAATGAGCAAGGTGTAAAATTTTGGAAACAAGTTATGCATGGAATGATTTTGGCTTTTGGCAGAGCTTGCACAGATGCTTGTAAACTGTGCTTTTCTAAGCACAGGCCATGCTGGCTCTTTTTTTTAATCTTAGTGACTTGCCACCTGCATTACACAGTGCAGCTGGTTTTTCATTGTGGAGTTGGCTTTACAAATGTGTGGCATGATCTAGGGACTTTGAATCTTTGGAATATTTTCACCATGGCATGTTACTGCAGGCTATTGTGACACTGGCCAGGGTTCTGTGATAGCTTATGTAGAAGGATGCCCCAACAAATGGGAGTCCCAACAAATTTGGAGCCTACCTGTGGGTACAGGTCCCAGCACCATGATCTTGACCGGTACTTAGTTTATGTGCATGAAGAACAGGGACCATGCAAAGAGTAGTGACCTCAGAGTCATCAGTTAAAAGGGTCAGCTGAGGCAAGAGTTTGATTAGAGACAACATATCATCACTAAAGAACTTTTAGGCCTCAGTGGTTGAGGAATATATGCTGTGCTTAGTCTGAAAGTGAATTATGAGTGCGTTACAGAGCACAAGGGTAGTTCTAGGTTGAAATTGTTAACACCAGACCTAGGGAAGAGGCTAAATTGGCTGCCAAATTTTAGTTAGTATTCAAGTTGAGGAAGGAAATTGCAGGTCTAGAGCCAGCACCAGTGTATAAGTCTGTTCTCACACTCCTGTAAAGAATATCACCGAGACTGGGTAATTTATAAAGGGAAGAGGTTTAATTGATTTACAGTTCTGCATGGCTGGGGAGGCCTCAGGAAACTTATTATCATGGCTGAAGGTGACATAGGCATGTCTTACATGGCAGCAGATGAGAGAGAGAATTGAAGGAAGTGAAACCATCAGATCTTGTGAGAACTCGCTGTCATGAGGACAGCATGGGGGAAAACTGCTCCTATGATCCAATCACCTCCCACTAGGTCCATCCCTCAATACATGAGAATTATGGGGAATACAATTCAAGATGAGATTTGAGTGGGGACACAGCCAACCATATTAACCAGCTTTTCCATGGGGTCAAGTTCAACTAACTCACCCTCCCACTGTCAACACTATCTGGTGATAAATTAATTCTGCATCTCTTAATTACTTATAAGAGGGGGAAATCTTCTCAAAGAAGGGATATTTTTATGTCTTAAAAATTTCAAAGATAAATGAAGGAGAAGCAGCCTTAATATTTCAGAACTGAAAAACGCTTTGTCATAAGAAAGTTTGGGGAACTCCATTTACTTCGTAGAACCCCCATTCAGCAGACAAGGAAGCCAGGAGGTTGGGAATGTTATGAGTGGAAAAGCAAGCAAATCCATTCTGACTTACCAGGCAGTATTTATAAGTAAATTTTATTGATATAGTAAAGCAATCTAGAATTAATATCTTGGTGAGAAAGTTTTCCAATTGAGTTAAAATTTCAATTATTAGATTTTTAAAAAATAGCATGAACTGAATGATATGCCAGCAAGGTCTCCACCAAGACATCCATCTTCTTTCAGCACAATACTAAGTTTCTGCTGCAGTCTTAGGCAATACAAACGATCCGGCTGAAAGTATTTTTCTCTGTGAAACCTCTTTTAGAAGCCATGATGGATTGCTCTGTTTATCCAGTTCTCAGAATAAATGCCATTGCTATGATAATCTTTTCTTTAATAGTAACTTCCTGGAATTTTTTAAATAGTAAAGAACATCAGAGAGTCAATGCTAAACAAATACAACTTCTGAGACCATGAAGAAGAAAATACACCCCTTCCAATGAGAAAGAGTTTGATTTTCAAATGCTTAGAGATCTGTCTCATCCAATGTATTGAGAATTCTTCCAACTGAGACCAAGTGGCCAAAAAATTAAATGAGTGGGAACTTTAAAATCTTTTAAATTTTAACTCACAAGTACCAGAGAAAAAAACTGATTTGAACCTTAATTCTTTGGAAGCATGATATTTAGACTTTAAGTTGCAAAATAATGTAATCTCTCTATTTTAATATTGCTCCAGCAATGTTATAGTAGCAAAAAAAAAATGTTATTTAAATGTGGGTCCTCTCATTATTGATATTTTGTGATTGGAGTATAATTATGTTATCACTCAAAGTCAAAATTGTTCTCCCACTAGGCTATTTTGGCAATGTTACTTATAAAAAAATGTGAGCCAGAAAATCAAACAGAGATTACATTTTCAGCCTTAGAGTTGTTCCAACCAATGTGCTCTTCTGACCCATTTTAGAGTCTACAGGGGCTGGGGAAGGTCAGTTCAGTTCATTGATAGTTCTAAAGTGTATTCATTCCAAGAAGTATTGTTGGCATTGGATGTGGGACCGCATCTGGGAACGGGAAGAACTGGCCTGTTAAATTTGTGTTCTTTTCCCTGGGCAAGAAAAGCACAGTTCTAAGAGAACACAATGTGGAGGAAGGAAGGAGGGAAATACTTCTCCTTTCTTGTGGCTTGAGATCAGTTAGTGAAACACTCTGCTTCTCTCTGTCTCATCACTCATTACATCATGGAAAAGTTACTGACTAATTTTTGAGTCAATTGGGAAGTAATAAACTACATCCTTGACACGATTTTCTTTTTGGAGAGTCTGAAGCCTATATTGCTTTTTGTCATATATTGCACAGTTTTCTTTCCTTGAGAGCAGAGGCTTGTAAAGGGATAGCAATACCTGCAGATGGAAGAGTAAGGCTTTCTAATTTAAAGGCAGGACCCAATAGCAAAGGGTCTGTCTGCATGAGAAATGCACTATGTCCTCCAAACTCTGCTTTCTCATTGATAAAGGTGAGATACCTTGCATCCATCTAATGATAAGCTAGTTTATTTTTGAGAATTGTTTCTTCTGCACCATCAAACACACAGAGTAGGGAAAATTTCAGGATCTTGTGCAGAAGGAAAAGGGCCTAAAATGAGTCAAAGCTTGTTATCTGCGATGGATGTGCCCACCTATGGGACAGTAAGGAGAGGGAATACAGGGTGGCCAGGATTACATGGGGTGTGACAATTCAGGATGCTCTTTGCATCTTGAAATAACTCTGAGTCAGCATCGATTGTCCTTGTGTGCCAAGCTTAAATGAGGCAACGCTGGAAATGGGGCTGACTTGTTCCATTTTTGTGTGTGTGTGTGTGTGACATCACCCCAAACTGCTGTTTAGTGAGAAACAAATCCTGAATTCATTAATGCTTTTTATTCTTGCATGCATTTCCCTACAGATCAAGTCCTGGAGAAATTCAAGACAGTCCCCATGAGGCAGTTAATGGTGAGATAGCCTGGGACTATACAATTTTGTGAATCGTGCCCAGTGAAAACACTCAAAAATGTATCAGTCACCCTTATCAATCAAGGCCTTTTTGGCTCAATTTTAAGCTTACTTAGAATGACAAGAAACTTTGTCTACCTTTGAACATGCTGAACTTCAGCTGATTGAGGTCTCCCATATTTTTCTACTGGGCTGATCAATACAAAGACAAGCAACACTATCACCTCCTTCATTGTAAACATATTTCTCTTGACTCAGCCAAGCATCCCACTAAAACCTTTCTGTGTGTCACAGTACTGATGTGTTCTCTATGTGAAGCAGAAGGAGCAATGGCGTTCTCCTGGACTGGAGTTCTAGGCTGGACAGTGATACATACTACAATATTTTTAAATTAATTTCCTGGCATGTTTAAGCCTCAGGACTTTGTTATGTAAACTGAAACATCACTGTAGTTTCATGTTGGTTATTACGAACAGCAAGACTACAACTCTGAAGCCACCCTACCCATGCTCAAATCCTGGTCTTCCTCTTATTAGCTCCAAAGACCTTACCCAAGTTAAATAACTACTCTATGTCTGAATCTCCTCATCAGTAAAATGGATATATCAAGTGTATTCCTATATCATAATGTTGTTCTAATAATAGATGAGAGAATAAATTTTAAGTTATTAGAGTAGTGCCTGACATATAAGTAGTGCAATACAAATGTTGTTACTAGTTTTAACAGATAAAACCCTCAAATCTTCTGTTTGGCATTGAAGACTCTGCATTAATGTATTAATCTGTTTCTTAACACCCACTGCATGTACTCTAGGGCAGGGGTCTCCAATCCCCTGGGCCATAGACTCGTACCTATCCATGGCCTGTTAGGAACCAGGACGCAGACCAGGAAACCAGTACAGAGTGAAGTTTCATCTGTATTTCTGGCCGCTCCCTCTTACATTATCGCCTGAGCTCCACCTTCTGTTAGATCCGCCAGCCATTACCACTAGATTCTCACAGGAGCATGAATCCTGTTGCGGACTGTGCATGGGAGGGGATGTAGGTTGCACACTCCTTATGAGAATATAATGCCTGATGATCTGTCGTTGTTTCCCATCGGCCCCAGAGGAAACCGTCTAGTTGCAGGAAAGCAAGCTCAGGGCTTCCAATGATTCCACATTATGGTGAGTTGTATACTTATTTCATTGTGTATAACAGTGTAGTAATAATAGATATAAATTGCACTATAAATGTAATGTGCTTGAATTATCCTGAAAACAGTTCCCCCACCATCCCAGTCTGTGGAAAAATTGTCTTCCATATAACCGGTCCCTAGTACCAAAAAGGTTGAGAACCACTGCCTCAGGGAACACAATATTTGCTAACATCGTAGGGTCAGGCCCATGTCTAATCCATTGTTTTATTTCTAGTATCTATCCATGCTATCTATGTAAATATATATATTGAGTTAGTGAATTAATCCATGCCACACTAAAATTTACCCTTGATCTCTATCTTTGTCAGAGACATTTATATTTCTGTGCCTTTATGTTCATAAATGTTACTTTCTGGGTGTTCCTCTCCCACTTCTTTCCCAATATAACTCTGACCTGTGCTTCAAGGTCTAGTTCAAATGTCATCTGTTTGTTTTTTTTTTTTTTGAGACGGAGTCTCGCTCTGTAGCCCAGGCTGGAGTGCAGTGGCCGGATCTCAGCTCACTGCAAGCTCCGCCTGCCGGGTCCACGCCATTCTCCTGCCTCAGCCTCCGGAGTAGCTGGGACTACAGGCGCCCGCCACCTCGCCCAGCTAGTTTTTTGTATTTCTTAGTAGAGACGGGGTTTCACTGTGTTAGCCAGGATGGTCTCGATCTCCTGACCTCGTGATCCGCCCGTCTCGGCCTCCCAAAGTGCTGGGATTACAGGCTTGAGCCACCGCGCCCGGCCATGTCATCTGTTTAATTAAGATGCTTTATCTGGAAAGGGCATCATTGTTCTGAAGTGAGAAAGAAATGAGGGGCGGAACTGTAGCAACGCTTTCCAAAATTGTGCCGGAACAGAGCCCAGCAACATGGAACAGGGGCAACAGGACAATATGGGGCTTGTGTTCATCCTGAGGAAGGTTTGGGGGACTTTAGCCTTGCCCCTCAAATCTCCTTTTGATAATCTAGAAACTTTTGTTTTTGGTGCACTTATTCTTTAATAGAAAAACCTAACAGTTTCCTTGTTGCAAGTAGAGATCATAAAAATACCTTTAGAATATTTTGCTGACTTTCATGTTGGTTCTATAACTCACATTCTAAGTTACAATATTGTATTTTATATGCCTATAGAGCTGCATGACAAGTTCTCCAAATCCTGGTCCAATCCAAATGCTTACTCTTCACTCCTCCTCTAAAGAAATTCTAGAAACATCATTGCTTGAAGACGAGGCAAAAAAAAAAAGTTAACACAAGAGAACTGGCACTATGTTTATATATGCATTAAAACAAGAAAATGTATCTTGCTTTCACATTACTTCTTTGTCAGAAAAGCATTAAAATCGTCGTTGTATAAATAAGTAAAAAATGGAGGCACAGAGGTTGCAACAATTAAAAATAAAATGAAAAAATAAAATGTAACGAGTTGAGTGCAGGGCAAAAATTCTGAAACCTACTCTAATTATTACAAAGTTGGTCTTTTATTCATGGCATTTTAATGTTAATGGAAAGTAATCTGTATATTTTAATTCCATGGCCAAGATAATTTAGATGAAAGTGTTGCAAGTCCTCATTATTAATAACCACCCATGAATATTATGACAAGATTTAGTTTTTTGCCCTGTAGTTATAGTTCAGCTTCCACATTCAAGCTGGCCTTTAATTTCTTAAACCCCATTTTGGCTAGGGAGAAAAATATCAGAAAAAAAAATACAGCCTTAAGGGAAAAAAGTATAATAATTATAGTATTAACTCACAAGAAAGCTTTGTGCTATTAATCTGGAATCTGGGCCTTTAGCCCACATATCCTTAACATAAATACCCTTTTATACAGATGAAAAGTGCAGAAAACTGAAATCTGAAAAAGTCAATTATTCCCGAGCATTCTCCAAAAGGGAGAAAAGCCAGTACTTTACGCCAACTGACAACTTATATGAGTCTAAAATTGAAACTTTTTTCACTGTTTAAGTTCTAGAACAGTGGTCCCCAACCTTTTTGGCACCAGGGACCAGTTTCATGGAAGACAAGTTTTCCACAGACTTAAGGGTACAGGAGGATGGTTTTGGGATTAAACCGTTCCACATCAGATCATTAGGCATTCGATGCTCATAAGGAGTGTGCAACCTATATCCCTCACATGCGCATGGTGGGGTTCACACTCCTATGAGAATCTAGTGCCCTGCCGCCATTGATGTGATGGGAGGCGGAGCTCAGGTGGTAATGCTCTCCTGCCACTTACCTCCTGCTGTGCAGCCCAGTTCCTAACAGACCGTAGACCCACACCAGTCCATGACTCGGGGTTGGGGACTCCTGATCTAGAAGGTATCAGCATGATAATATCCTTTTGAATTCATTCATACACTGAAAGCTTATTATATTGCAGCTACTGTTTCAAATACATGGCATAAGAGTCCTCACGTCCATGTCTTTTCTATATAATTCTAAACTCCCTGAACAGACTTTTTGGCAGAGGGGTGAAGGCCTGATCATCTGACTCCAAGGACTTCCCAGGGATTTTCAAAGTGGGCCCAAGGACAGAGAGTCAAGCCCTTTTCCAAAAGTGGCAGCTACAGGGCATGTGACTCAAGGGATGGCAATCATCATGTATTTCAGCATTTCTGGAAAGGGAGAGCATAAAATGGACATGCAAAGTCAGCAAAGACAAAGACAAGAAATATGAAGACAGCTCTTGGGTAGTTATGAAAGTACTGGGATCCTTCCAATCTATTTTTTTTAATAAAATATTTCAATTTGTATTTATGACTCTTTAAATCAAAACTTGCCTTATTTATGCAAGAGTCTAGTAGTAGGGAAGAAAAAGCACGGTATCTTGTAGTAAGTGCAATAACAGAGAGAAATCTAGGGCACTGTGGGAGTTTAGAAAATAATTCTCTGCAAGAGCATTGGGAAAGCAATATTTACTGGGGAGGTGTGCTAAGTGATTATTTTTTGTTTTGTTTTTATGTGTATTGATTTGTTTTAACATTTTGTAGAGAAAATCTGGAATTGTGGGTGGGAAAGCCTACAACATAGGCATGGCTAAGGACTTTAGGAAGAAGAGGAAATTACCAGGATAAGCCAGAGTTGAGTAAATATGAAACACAAGAAAATTCATAGTGATTGACAATGGTGAAAGCAGAGGCTCATGTTGAAGAGTAAGAGGAAATAAGCCTTTAAGACACTGTATCTGAGTTCTTAGTTGTAAATACTGTAGAAAAGTATGTATTGGATCAAGCAAAATGGCTCACTTGCTTGAAATATGGTGGAATAAATCTGTGTAAGTATGGCTGATCAGCTGGTTTCCTGACAATTCTTGGATGGGTCATCCTAGCCCAGAGCATCATGGAAAATTGTCCACACAGCTTGAGTGATTAATTTAAGGGTTTACACGTCTCAACTCAGAAATCCAAGTTCTACCCAGGACTGTTCTAACAGCAGTTCTAAAAGACTGTGCATTGGAGGCCAGGAAAATGTGAAGCTAGGCCGTGTTTGGACACATACTCTATCATATGGAGAATATCAGCCTATAGCAGGTAAACAAGAGCCCAGCACAGAAGAAAAGGCAGAGCTACAAGAAGACAGTGCCACGTTTTTTTCATTGGAATCTATGTACCCATAGGTAAGATCCATTCATCCTTCTGAAATGCCATATTTTGATCAATTTGGCTCCAAGGGGCTTCTGTTACTTGCAATGTAAAATATACCAATTACACTCTGAAGCTGGAAAGGGTCACAGTGTGTTTGTCCTATTGGATAAATGCATATTCACTTTGCAATTCATGTTATAAAATTGATTTAAGAGCTAGGAGACAACACAGATAACATGTACACCAGCTTACATGGTGTCACAGATGAGAAAATTGAGAAATAAAGCAGGCAAGTAGCTTTCCCCATACAAGTTAAATTGATACCAGAGAAATCCCTTCATTAGCCATTGGTAGGTATTCTATTTCACAAGTGTATACATGTGCCATTAACTATGCATGATTGCATATGTACACACACACACATATATATATGCACACACAGAAGCATATACATAAAAGGCAAAAATCGTGTACCATATATGTTTGTTATATAGTATGTTCAGACACACATATATAAAACCTAATGCAATTAGTACTATCGACAGTGACTCACTTGACTTCAGAGTGGTTCCTTTGCACAATGAGAACAGAATAAATATATGTGAACTTTTGAATCACTGGGTATAGCTCATTGACCTGAAATGACACCATGGCAGAGAGGGCTTATTTCAGGGTAGAAGATCCAAATCAATTCTTCGTATCATTTTATCTATTGCTCTTTTCAATAATTTAGATGATGTTATTTCTTTGTTTCTTTAGGTGTGTTTCCATTTTACTTTTAGGATGACACCACGAGGTCTAGGTGATTGCTTAAGCTCATTACTCAGGGTGCCATATCACTGCTGGTTAGAATATTTCTTTGGCAAGTGTTGTTACCTTACCATGTTCACCAACTTTATATAGCATACTTGGTTCAGATTTGGAAGCACTGTTGTTTTTTTCCCCCTCATTTAAGCGGCTTATGATTAGGGAGGCTGACAAGAATTTAGCATGAGTAAGCCTCTGGCAGTGAGAACAGAACTTCTTAATGCTCAGCAGTTAGCACCAAAGATATCAGCACTTGACAATGGAATTAAACTGTCTTTTGACAACAAGAGTTTATGATGACAATCTAATTGTTCTTTCTTCCAAAAATATCAAAAAGAAAACTGTCCTGTCCTAGCACCATAAGGAATAAAGAATATCAAAATCTTATTATGTTTCATGCACCTGTTAGAAAATATTTTTTAAAATTACAAAAATTAAAAATGAAGCTCAAGGAAAATTTAAAACACTCCAAATCCAATTGAAAAAAGTATTTAGAAAGAATGATCATATAGTAAAGGACTTGATCATATAGTAGAGGAAAGAACAATAATTTTAGAATGAAATAGTCCTAGAATAAAAAACAATAATAAATCCTGGATTTATGATGTTTTTATAATTTATCAACATAATTTTCTAAGCATCAGTCACACCTCATATGTCTTAGATTAGGATTCAAAATTTGAGGCATTAGTTTAGAGCAATTATGTCCTAAAAACATACAATATCAGAGAAACATATGTATTGAAAAAGAAGGGAGGTAAGGAAAGAGGGGATGTCACCAAGTTGGTCAGTATTTGGTGTCAAGCTCAACGTATAACACAAAAGCATTCTCAGGCTCTTCCAGATGCATAAGACAACCTCTTAGAATTGAAAGATGGTTTAGGCATCATCTACCTAGTGTTTCTACAAAATTCATGTCCAATGTGTATTATTGCTGGGCAGTGACAGATCCAGTTCAAGAATTTTATCTTATATGTGAAGAAACAAAAAAATGGTAAAAGAAATTGTTCAAGGTCACATGAAGTTTTTTTGTCAGAACTGGTTCTAAATCAGGTCACTCTCCACTCTAAAGCCTTTTTTTTTTTTTTGTCTGAAGCAACGTCTTCCCAATTAATCACTCTCTGTTCTTCTTGGACTCCACATAGCATCCTAAAGAGCAAGAACAGCTCCTCTCTTATATTTATATTTATGAGGACCCACTCTAGTGCCAACCACAGAGTAAAACATAAAGTGACTGTTGTAGGTTGAAATGTTTCCCTAAAAAGCCCATATGTTGAAGGTCCCTAATGCTTCAAAGCATGCCTTTATTTGGAAGTAAGGTCATTGAAGATATAGCTAGGTAAGTTAAGGAGAGGCCATCCTAGAGAACAATGGAAACCTAATCTAATATGACTGGTATTCTCATGTAAAAAGGAAATTTGGACATGAAGGTGCACACACACATACACACACACAGAACACCATATGAAGATAAAGGCAGAAATAAGAATGATGCTTCTGCACAGCAAGGAATACCTAAGACGGTTAGACAACTACCAAAAACCATGCAACGGCCATGGAACGGAATGTTATTCTGCTATATAAAAGCAGAACATTATAGAATATGTGACCACATGATGAACCTTGAGGGAATCAAGCTAACTGGAATAATATGGTCACAGAATGATAAGTGCTGTATGATCTCACTTACATGTGCAGTGTAACAAAATCAAATTCATACAGGCAGATAGTAGAATGGTGGTTACCAGGCAGGGATGGGGAGCAGGGGAAATGAGGAGCTGTAGGTCTGAGGATACAAACTGGCACTTATGTAGGGTGAGTAAGTCTAGAGGTCTAATGCATAGCAGGAGAATTATAGTTAATAATATTGTATTGAATATTAGAAATTTACTAACAGTAGATTTCAGACACTTATATCACACATACAAACAAAAAGAGTAACTATGTACACAGATGGATACATTAGTATGATTCACTGTGGTAATCGTTTCAGTATGTGTATATAGATATTAAAACATCATATCATACACCTGAAACATATATAGCTAAACAGCAGCATAACACACATAAGAAAAATAAGCCTAGTTACATCTATCTGTATACTTTTTGTGCAAAGACGCCATTGGGCATGAAACCACATAGAAATCATGTGAATAAGAGCACACTACACATAGATTTTTTGACTTTAGTTTTCTCATCTCTAAATTTGTATAATAAAATTTTACTTTCAAATTTGTTTTAATGGTTAAAAAAATGTACACATGCAAGGAGAGTTATCAGAAATGGACAGCCTCTCAAATTCTGTCAATTTTGAAATGGAAAGATGGTTCTGATCTTATTTGTGTGAATCCTGAAGCATCAAAATAATTCACATTAAATTTTTTTAGTTAGTTACTCCCAATTTGATAAAATGAGTTCATAGCATTTTGGGAAATGAGCTTTTACAGCCTTGAAAACTGTGTCCAACAAGAAATGCCCTCTAGTGGACGTTTTATCCCCACTCAGAGGATACTTGGGAGGATCTTTGTCTTTCATTTTTTTCTGTGGCACATTTTACAAGTTAAAAAATACATATTTTTTCAGAACAGTCATTAATACATTAATTTACTTCTTGAAATTTACTATCTTCAGATAGATTACATAGTGTTTTGATCAAATTATCTAAAACAAATACTGGTAAAATACCTACTAGTAACTCATACATCTGGATTTTATTACTGATTCTAAGGGTGACCTTCAGCAAAATCTGATTTCTTCATATTCTTTTCCTCTACCTGAAACATGAGAGTTCAAAATACCTAACATCAAGTAATCTAGCTGCAGAAATATCAACTTTGTATCTAATCATAGTACACTTGATTGTAAAGAGAAAACAAGAAGTCCCTTCTGTAATATTTACCTAGGTATATCCTATACATCTAGTTTCAATAAGCAGAATAAATGTTGGATATATTAAATAGTCTAATTCAAACATACTGATTTGAAAGCAAGACTCCTTTTGTATATACTGTCATGTTTTATATTTCAGGGGAAAAAGAGTGAAGATTTGAGAATCAAATTTTACCGTGGGGAGTCCCTGATATAATTCCAGTTTGCCCACTTCGGAAGATTAATCTTGAAAAACTTAGGGAAAGAAAAAATGTGTAAAGATGGCTTTAAAAAGGAAAAGGTAGAAAAATATAAATGTAGTAAAATAACAATTTAGCTACAAGAACTGAGCTACTATTTGTTATTCAGACTGCAGAAGATATTTATGAGTTTAGAATATATTCCATATTTATAATATTTGTATATTTGTTCTCTTATTCTTGTTATTTCTATTTTGATTTACTTTTATCTAATGTTATATATAATGTATGGTACCTATATATAACTTACAAAAGTGAAAAAATATACAATAAAATATTTTGGGATGCATGCTGTAAATCTGATAGTTAAACATGATCAATGAGTCTTTGAAGCCCAGAAATAAATTTATGCATTATATATACAGTAACCTGATCACCAGTAAGGATGCCAAGAAGACAAAATAGGGAAAGGAGAATATTTTCGACAAATTGTTTTGGAAAAACTAGGTACCCCCATACAAGAGAATGGATTTGGACCCTTCACATACACTATACACAAGAGTCTACTTAAAATGGATTAAAGACAAATGTCAGACCTGAAATTATAAAACTACTGAAAAAACAATAGGGAAAAACTATACAACATTGGTCTGGGCAATGCTTTTTTGGAATTGAACCCAAAAGCTCAGCCAACAAAAAACAAAAATAGACAAATGGAAATTCATCAAACTAAAAAGCTTCTCCACAGCCAAGTAAATAAGTAATAGAGTAAAGAAGCAACCTGTAGAATAGAAAACAAAATTTGCAAGCCATACATCTGATAAGGGATTAGTATCCAAAATATATTAGAAACTCAGAGAACTCAATAGAAAGAAAACAACCTGATTACAAAAAAACTGAACAGGGGATCTAAATAGGTATTTCTCAAAAGAAGACATAACAATGGCAAACAAGTATGTAAAAAATTTCTCAACATCACTAATTAGGCAAATGCAAAGTGAAAGCACAATGAGATACTACTTCACACCCATCAGGATGGCTATTACATATATAAAAAGACAATGTATTGGCGAAGATATGAAAAGAATTTAAACATTTTAGTACTATTGGTGAGAATGCTGACTGGTAGAGCCATTTTGGAAAACAGTAGGAAGGTTTCTCCAAATATTAAAAATAAAACTATCATATGGTCCAGCAATTCATTTTCTGTGTCTTTGTGTATATATACATACATACACACACACAGTCAATAAATGATTGAAATAAGAATCTCAAAGAGCTTTTAGAATGCCCATGTTCATTGCAGCACTATTCACAACAGTCAAGATATAGAAACAAAGAAATATTACTCAGCTGTTAAAAAGAAATGAATTATACATTTGTTACAGCATGAATACAGCTGGAAGACACCATTCTAAATGAAATAGCCAGTCTCAGAAAGGCCAATACTGTAGGATTCTACTTACATGAGGTATCTACAATTTTCAAACCCAGAGAATCAGAGAAGAGAGTGGTAGTTGCCAGGGTCTGGGTTAGGGGAAGGAGGAGTTGTTATTCAAAGGTATAAAGTTTCAATTTATGCAAAATGAATCAGTTTTGCAGATTTTCTGTACAACATAGTGCCTATAGTTAACAGTACTGTATTGAGTATTTAAAAATTTGTTAAAAGAGTAGATCAGATGTTAACCATTCTTACCACACACACACACACACACACATTCACACACAAAAGAGACATAAGAAAATTTTTGGTGGTGATGAATGCACTTCTACCTTGATTACACGAATAATATCATAGATGCATGGGCATGTCCAAACTCATCAAATTGTACAAATTAAACATGTGCAAAGTGTTTTGTTTGTTTGTTTGTTATTGATTATTCCTCAATAAAGATGAGGAAAGAATGGAAGGGAAGGGAAGGGGAGGAGAGGGGAGGGGAGGGGAGGGGAGTGAAGGGAAAGGTGGAAAGAAGGAAAACGAAATCATGATGGTAGCATTATGTGCAGGTGAAAGTTACCAGGCTTTCGGAAGACAGGTAAGGTCTTCTCACTTGGAGATTTCTGGAAAAAAAAAAAAAAAAAAAAAAAAGGAAATAAGTTTTAAGGAAATGTTAAGCAGAGTTGCACACTAATGTCACAGTTCAATGAAACTGACAGCAAATAATCAGACATACAGTCATTTCCACAATACCCAGAGTAAGATTTTTATCTGAATATTTTCTGCTCTCAGTTTATATTTTACGTGATTATCTGCAACTCTGAATTTATCTAATGATATCTTAATCCTAATTCAACATTCTGTAGTATAAAAACAACAACAGATTGTGGCTCAGAAATAATAAAATCCTAAAAAACAAGTATGGTAAAAGGTACCCTTTATGTCCAGTGGGTCATTGTAATGTAAGCCCAAGTAGGCAGATTTCACAGGTGTTGTTTGATTGACAATAGTCTTGCTCCCCCGCCCCTTTCCCTTGAGAGTAAGTGAGACTTTTTCTATCTGCATTGTTGGTCTGCATGCAGCATACTGGCTAAATTTTAGGGAAAAGTGTCCCCTCCTAGAAAAGAGAGCACAATTTGGCCTCTATGTGATACATCACCCATGATAAATATGTATGTGTGCATATTTTATATATATATAAATATATAAAACAATGCATTGTTTTATATATTCTGCATTGTTTTTGTTTTATATATATATATATATATAAAACAAACATATTTCTTGCTTAGACACATCTTATCAGACAATGTCAAATAATCGTGAGCCCTTTGATAAAATATTAAAATGTTAAGCTTTAAAACGTTTATGGAAAATAGGAAGGAAAGGGAGAGGAAATAAACAACAGTATTCACTAACGTTTAGTTATGCATTTGTCCTTAATATTTTCTTGGGGGTATGTTTACAATTTGAAATTTCATGTTCCATGGACAAGCTTCAACCACATCTGACATGTGTGCCTTCCAAACGAAAAGCAGTAGATGTTTGTTTCTTTTCTATCACACTAGAAGACACAAGATATTTGCAGATGAAATATCATTGTGATTGTCTCTGAAAGCTAAATACATATCCAAAAATGTTGATTGCAAAAAGCATTTGGGTGGCCAATGTTCCAATAGCTTAATGAGTCTGGGAAAGCAAACTAATGCTTATGAGTACTGTAAAATTAAATTCTAAATAGGTGTATTGTTGTTCTTATGATAATGTCACTACCAGTCTCCCTATGTGTACTGCTGTGGGGAGAAAATATAAGATTTTTCTTAAAAAAAAAAAAGGAATGTTCAGAGACTATTAGGTTAAATTAAACATTGCTGTAGAAAAATAAATGTTAAGTTTATTGATTCATATTTCATGACAGAAATGATGTCAAGGTCTCATTTCAAGGCCCCCATACTTGCTGTTCCAACTGTCTGGAATGGTGTCATTCCCAAATACATCTAACTCTTTCCTTTGGCCCTCCAAGTCTCTTCAAATGTTACCTTTCTCATAAATCTTCCCTGTCTACCTTTCCTAAATTTACTACCTCTTACCCCAATATCACATGTGTCCTGCTACTCTATGTTATCGTTTATCACTACCTACAAACCTATTATCTATGTTGCTTGTTTACTATGCTAATGATAGGTTGTGTACTGTCTGCCTCCTCCACACGGAAGAAAGTTCATGAGAAACATTTTTTTATTGTGTTCACTGTTACATCTCCACGTTCTAGACTAAGGCCTGGCATATACCTGGGGCTTAATAAATGCTTTTTGAAGAGTACATATAATTTTATTTGTCTCTCACAACCAAGAAAAGTAGATATTATCTGTGCCCTTAGCTAAATAAACAGAGCACTCAAAGATAGTAAATAACTTACTCCAAACCTCAGAACAAGGAATATTCTCTGAGAGATTAAATATGGAAAAAGGAGAGCGAGGAAGCTGGATGACACAGCTGAGGTGGGCTAAGAAGAGAAGTCAGACTTGTTATGTGGTTACTCAAGGAGTTAGGGAGATGTCAATGGAGAGAAAGCAGGAAAATGAATTTTAGATCTTAGCAGAGATGGACAGAATTACAATGCAACATCTATGGACAGAGGGAGTTCCTGGAAAATGGAGATGTTCAAGGACGATGTGAATAATCAGAATTCAGGGCTGTTGCAGTGATGATTATATTCTGAGAAGGAACATGGATCAGATGTTTTTCAAGGACCCTGCACGATTTCCAAATATAAATTTTTAATAACACTTGGCTGCCAATGATGCCAATTACTAAGCTTCTCTGGAAAAAGAAAGGCTGGGATTTCCAATAGAAGTAACAAAAAAATCACGTTGTTCTATTTTGAAAAACTAAATTATAGCTCCAAGGAGAAAGCTTGGGGATGATGGAAATAGCCTTCACAGAGCAACTACTGTACTGTGCGAGTCACTCCACTCACATTTTCTATTTTTCTGCATATCCCCATTTCAAATGAGGATCCTAAGATTAGAAGTCAAATGACCTGCTCAAGGTGAACACAGTGAGAACAGTGCAGATGTAAGATACAAGGAGCCTTTCAACTCACTCCCAGCTCTATACTTTGCCAACTATGTCCTAGCTAGATTTGTTAAAAATAGGAAATAAATTAGTTCAAAAATATAGATAAATGAACAGAGAACAACTTAAGAGTATTTTTGTGGCTCAGATAAAAAAATCTGAAACTTTGTAAATTAGCTTTGCTTATCTTAGAAGAACAATTTAAAAGTATTTAAAACCACTTATGATGATGAGTTCTGAACTTGAGCTAAGCAGAATTGAAACAAGCATGCACCAGTCAGACTGCATTGGCCATTTTTTTTTTCCACATTAGAAGTTGAAAAATGGTTATATGTTTCAGAATAAAACATTCCAGTATATTCATAACTTGCTGTATATTTTTAAAAGATAGGTAACTTGGTAACTTGGTTGATTGATTCGTTTATTACTCATAATTTTGTTTTAATATATCACTATGTTTTATACAGCTTTATGTTTGTCTTTTGAATTTTTTAATCATAAAGAAGCAATGACTCTATGAACTGTAGAAATTAGAAAAAAAAATCCTAATTTACTACTCTTAAAATCTTTGCTCTCCAGGAATAAGCTGTGTTTATCAAGCAACTTGGTATGGATTTATTAGTCAGCTAATAATGCAACAACAACAAACAGTTATATAGTATTTGTTCCATGGCTACACTTTCCTATATAATTAATTTAATCTTCACTTCCAATACAACATACTATTGCATTTCCACTTAATAACAGTGGAAACTGTGGCAGAGATGTTAAGTAATGTGCTCAAGGATACACAACTAGTGTTATATTTAGCACTGGACTAGAAATTTGAGGGAAGTAAAAAATTCTATTTTAGATGTATTACCCATCCTTAAAAAAAAATCTGAACTATTTGATTATTGAGTCAATTAATACATGAGTGAATGAATGGATCAATAAATTACATAATTAATAAAAGAGCCAAAGAACAATGTATATTATATAATCAAAACCTATCTTTGTGGTTATTAAATTGAATTTTTTGGAAATCTACAGACAAAGGAATACAGAGGAGCATTGGTGTTGCGGGGAAATGAGGTAATATGGAGCTTTATAAAAGCAGAAGTAATCTAATTAATTTAACAAATAGATATTATTCACATCACACTGGAGAGTCATCGGACTACATTTTGCAGCTATAGAAACATGTGTGGTATGTCCTCAACATATGTCTAGTGGGAGAGAAAGACTGTAAACAAATAATTGCAAGAAGGTTTGGTTTTAGGCGATGGTAGAATACCAACAAGATGTAGAAGTCTTACAGAAGAGAAAGGCAAGACTGAGTGTTTTTTAAAATATTGATAGAAAATGCGTATGGATAACATCTGTAATTCAATTAAAATTACCATTCATGGCAAAGAGTTCTTGTGCCAATGTCCTCGTGCTTTAAATTTGCTTGAACTCATTTTTTTTTTTTTTTTTTTTTTTTTTTGAGACGGAGTCTCGCTCTGCCGCCCAGGCTGGAGTGT
The DNA here is from genome assembly GCF_003255815.1 of Theropithecus gelada. NCBI lineage: Eukaryota > Metazoa > Chordata > Mammalia > Primates > Cercopithecidae > Theropithecus > Theropithecus gelada. The sequence goes on along the minus strand of NC_037672.1, from coordinate 10,676,089 downwards.
AGTGGCCGGATCTCAGCTCACTGCAAGCTCCGCCTCCCGGGTTTACGCCATTCTCCTGCCTCAGCCTCCCGAGTAGCTGGGACTACAGGCGCCCGCCACCTCGCCCGGCTAAGTTTTTGTATTTTTTAGTAGAGACGGAATGTTACACCTGAATGTTGTATACACCCCATAAATAGGAAATGGACTTCAGATTGGTTTTCTGTTTTCTGTGAAGCCAAATGTTGTCTATGTCATTAGAGTAAATTAGTGCTCTAAGATTATTTATTTAACTAGAAAAATATGCAGATGCCAAATTTTCACATGAACATTATCAACAAAAACTGCTGATCTAATTTCACATTTCAGAATCTATCTATACCAATGGCACAAGAAGGACTACTTTGTTAAAATAAACATGTTTTGTAACTGAATTTCCCTTGCACATCTGTTTTTATATATTTGTATATTATTCATCTTTTAAGAAAGTAGGAGATTATTAAGATTTAGCATTTTAAGTGGTGATGTGTCTAAGGGACTCAGAACAAATGTCAAGAGTGACATCCGTCTAAGAGCACAATTACTTGCTTAATGATTCATAATTTGTGTCCAGCAATGCATGCTGTGATGGACGGAAGTGTTAAATACTTATAGTGAAGATTTCAGACGATACCACCACAACAAAGGGCATTTAGATAAGGCCAGAAATCAAAGGACTTTTACTAGTTATCAAAAAATTGAAACGGCAGTTGATGAAGATTCAAAAAGTGCAGAAATTAAAATTTAAAAACCTCCAAAGATTATCAGACAATAATCCAGGAATGGAATTAGAGTGGCATAGAAAATAATTATTGTGTCAAGTTCTATTGTGGGATTACATTTCTGTTATTAAACCAATTTGGTCCTTCTTTGAATCCATAATGCTCATTTTGAAATCAATTATGTAGTTTTAGGGGAGGTGGAAATGAAGAAAGGGAATGACATTTTTTAGTTACAACTAAATTTCAACAAAATTCTAGGCTTTTGACAATGCAATGAGTTAAATGTGAACACTCTCCTTAAGAGAAAGAACACATTTGAAGACATCTTTATTTGATACACATAGAGTATGCACAATATTGTCTTACAACTTGTGTATCCTTCTTATACATGTTACCATAATGTATGTATGTGGACCATTTCTGAGTGAAACCAAACAATGAGTAGTATTTACTGGTGAACAAGTTCATGTAGTGGACCTTTTCTGTCCAGATTCACTGAATTCCTCCTTTGCATGCAAAACAGCCCATAATCAGGTGCCAGAATAGTTGAGAGTCTACCTATCAAGAGAGCAGAATCAACTAGAAATTGTATTTCAAATCAAAAGGATATTGCTAATTGTCATATTGCTAACTATATGCACTTTTTGAATATGAATATTTAAGCCACTTTTTTTTTTTTTTTTTTTTTTTTTGAGACGGAGTCTCCCTCTGTCACCTAGGCTGGAGTGCAGTGGCTCAATCTCTGCTCACTGAAACCTCTGCCTCCCGGGTTCAAGTGATTCTACTGCCTCAGCCTCCCAAGTAGCGGGATTATAGGCACGTACCACCACACCCAGCTAATTTTTTTTTGTATTTTTAGTACAGACAGCGTTTCAGCATGTTGGTCGGGCTAGTCTCAAACTCCTGACCTCGTGATCCACCCGCCTCAAACTCCCAAAGTGCTGGGATTACAGGTGTGAGCTACTGCACCTGGCCTCATTTTCTCTGGAGATAGCCTGGATAACTATCTAGGATAGTTGGGATACAGCTAACTTATTCCATTTTGGAAAGAGCTCTTCTTCAATAATCTAGGTGGTGGCTTTCCTCAGTTTACTTAATTTTGCTGCTTTCAGCATCATCTTGTTAAAAATAGGGTTTCAGAATACCCATTTTTCAAAGTGATACCTAGTTTCATTTTGTCCCTTTCCAGCTGTTCCTTTTCTGTTTTTGCTGAATCTAATACCAAAGCCCTTACAACTCATCAACCAGGGTAAGAAGCTGTCAGTTTCTAAGAGACAGTGATCCAAAGAATCCCTGAAATGATTATAGAGAATGAAAGTGAACACAAGTATGGGATTCTAAACAGGGCTTTGCTTATCAGCGCTTTATCCTCTTCTGAAGGGACTCTAGTTTATTTACAGCTAAGACCTTGGAAGAACAAGTGGACTTAATTTCTGCCCACTGAATCCTCAGCATAGTATCTATGTAGCCTCTCCATTCTGCTTTTACCCCCCACTTTGTAAGGTGTCCTTCATAAACAGGACATGTCCTATAGAACATCCTATGGAAACATGTCCTATAGAAACATGTCCTGTAGAACATCTTTGTTTACTTGTTCCTCACAGAGATTAAAAAGGAGAGAATCAATATACAGCCGTTCTAGTTTATCAAAACTAAACATGCACTAAACTGTACCTTTAGGAAATAGAAGAGGAGTCTTAGACTAACCCAAGTTTTCCTTTGACATGTTTCTTCTAACGTGCACACCTTTTCCGAGAGTGAAGAGGCAGTCTATTTGGATAATAATAGAATCATTACAGGCCAATATTTAGAATGTGCCTGCACTTTACAAAAGAACTTTTGAACGATCAGGGAAAGCAACAGAATGCATTGTCAAACTGTGCACTAAAAAATAAAAAAAGTTTAACAGTAACTCAAAAGCCAAAGTGTTCTCATGTCTAAAGATGGATTTCCCTGTCACCTCAGTGCCCTGGTCCCCTTACGCAGTAGCAGTAAGTACAATTTATTAATCAATTGAAGGGTGAGAAAGGCCATTGCTAACAATATATCTTAAAGGATAAGGTACATTCATTTAATTTAAACTCTAACGTCTTTACATGTTGTAATTCAAATTATGGAGTCTTTATTTGTATCTCTACAAAGAAAGAATCAAGTAAAAAATGTAGAAAGATATTCCCATGTTTCAAAGAAAAAGAAGAGCAAATACTTTGTGTGATTATCTGGGTATATGGAATACTTATAAATGAATTTTTTTGTTTGTTTTTGAGATGGAGTCTCGCTCTGTGCCCGGGCTGGAGTGCAGTGGCCGGATCTCAGCTCACTGCAAGCTCCGCCTCCCGGGTTCCCGCCATTCTCCTGCCTCAGTCTCCCGAGTAACTGGGACTACAGGCGCCCGCCACCTCGCCGGCTAGTTTTTTGTATTTTTTAGTAGAGACGGGGTTTCACCGTGTTAGCCAGGATGGTCTCGATCTCCTGACCTCGTGATCCACCCGTCTCGGCCTCCCAAAGTGTTGCGATTACAGGCTTGAGCCACTGCGCCCGGCCACAAATGAATTTTTAATGGATGAATTTGCAGTATCATCTACGTATGTATGTATATTTCCACTTAAATACTTGTGATTTTTTAGTGGAGCATCAAAGTATATTAAAACTCATTAAGAGGTCAGAAGATTCTGGTTTAAGCTCTAACTCTGATAAGAACCACAAACTTTTGAAAAAGGCAGTTATTCTCCCCTTTGCTCAACTTCCACCTACGCCAGGCTTTCCTGGAACTTTCAGTCGTGTACCCCAAAACAAGACCATTTCACTCCTTGAAGTGCTAGGAAGCTCCCTGCACTAGGAACCACCAAACATCAAATTTAACCCATTTCTTGCACTCTTTCCTATTTTTCCCTGTGACTATGAATGTACTGTCCTTTGTATTATTTTCCCGTTGCTACACAACAAATTAGCACATAAATAAATGCTTAAAGCAGCACAACTCCTTATCATCTCTAAATTTCCCTGTGTCAGAATTTCTGGGATGTCTAGCTGGGTCCTCTGCTACAGTATCTCACTGGTCTTCCTCAAGTAAGATGTTGTCTGGGGCCGAGTTTTCACAGCCAGTTCCAAGCTCATTCGGTTTGTTGGTAGAATTAATTGCTTGTGACTAAAATGACTGTGGGCCTGAGCTCCCTGCTGGTTGTTGACATGACACAAGGGGCCACTTTCAGCTTCTAGAGAGTGGCTATAGTTCCTTGCCATGTGGCCCTCTTGATATGATCTTTACCTCAGGAAATCTTACTCTTTCAAAGCCACCAATGTGTAAAGACTCTCCACAGGAAGGTCTAGGTACCTCTTGAAGGACTTTCACCCGATTAAGCCAGGCCCACTCAGGAGGACCTCTCTTTGGATAAAATAAACTGATTGTCTACAAATAAGAATAACTTTGTTGCTTTCTTTTAGTTTCCTATGTACTTAATTTACATTTTAACTCATTTTATTACATAGCAACTCAAATATAACATTGAATATATTTGTGGTAGTACATTTTTAATTTTTGTTCTCGTTTTTGGCTGGAAATAAAGTACAGTGCTTCTAAGCATCAAAATATATGTGTTTACTTTTGATTTTTAAATAATTGTCGTCATTAAGTTTAGAATGTTTATCTTTCTGCTATTAGTTTGTTGTGTGAATTTTTAAAAACACCAAGGAGTATAGATTTTCTTAGTATGTTACTTGCACCTATAAAATGACTTATTCTTTAATACTTTAATACTTACTCTTTAATGTGATATAATTAACATATTTTATGATATTGACCATATATATGTCCTTGTAATAAATGTCACCCCATATTTGGTGTATTTAAAAATTTCTAATATTTTTTCCTACATATGAATGAATTTTGGCCGTAATTTCAGTTTCCATGCGTCACTCATTCTGTTTTGGTTTTAACAACTGAAATGAGTTGGAAATTTTATTCTGTCTCTATTAACCTAAAATGGCTTTACATGATAAAGATTACCTAGTTTTTGAAGTTTTATATTAAAATTCTTTTAGGTCCTATATTTCTTCTAAAATTAATTTGTTTTGTTTGTTTTTTAGTTTGGTATTTCACTTAACTGGAATACAGTTGTTCGTGTTTTAAAATTTTTTAATCTTATTTTTTAAAGTATTTTCTTAATAAAAAAGACCAAATACTCAACTATATGCTGTCTATAGGAAACTCACCTCTTGTTTAAGGACATATGTTGACTGAAGATGAAGCCATAAAAAAGGATACTTCTTGCAAATAGACACATTGACCAATGGAAGAGAATAGAAAGCTCAAAAATGAACCCGTATGTTTATGGCCAATTGACTTTTAACCAAGGTTCCAACAGTACACAATAAGAAAGACATGATCGTTTAAAAAGGCTGTTGGGAAAATTAGTTATTTACATAGAATGAAATTGAACTTTTTCTGATACCATATACAAAATTCAACTCAAAATAATTAAAACTTAAACATAAGATATAAAACTATAAAACAAGTAGAAGAAAACAGGGGAAAAGCTATACAATATTGGTCTGGCAATGATTTTTTAGAATTGAGCCCTAAAATTCAGACAACAAAAACAAAAGGGATAAGTAAGTTTACTTAAAACTAAAAAGCATCTGCACAGCAAAGTAAACAATTAACAGAGTGAAGAGGCAACCTACAGAATGGGAGAAACTATTCGTAAGCCATACATCTAATTAGAGGTTAATATACAAAATATATTAGAAACTCAAAGAACTCAATAGTAAAAAAACAAATAACCTGATTTTAAAAATGGCAAAATACCTGAGTAACCATTTCTCAAAAAAAAGATATGAAAATAGCCAATGGAAATGTAAAAAAAAAAAAAATGCTCAACATCACGAAATATTAGAAAGACGCAAATTAAACCTACCACCTCACAATTGTCAGAATGGCTACTAGCAAAAAGCTAAAAGATAACAAGTGTTGGCAAGAATGTGAAGGAAAGGGAAACCCTAGTACACTGTTTGGTGGGAATATAAGATAGTAAAACCGTAATGCAAAAGAGTATGGAGGTTCCTTAAAACACTAAGAATAGAGTTCCCTTATGTTCTAGCAGTTCCCCTTCTGAGTATATATCCAAAGAATTTGAAATTGGCTTATTGAAGAGATACCTGAATTCCCATATTTATTGCAGCATTATTCATGATCCCAGATGATGGTGTCTATCAACCAATGAATGGTTAAAGAAAATATGTCATATATACACAACAGAATCCTATTCTGCCTTTAATAAGAGAGAAATTATGTCATTTGTGACAACATGGATGAACTTGGAAGGCATTATGCTAAGTGAAATAAGCCAGTCACAGAAAGACAGACACCACATATTCTCACTTATATGTAGAACCTAAAAAAAATCAAACACATACAAGCAGACAGCAGAATGATAGTTACTTGAGACTAGAGAGTAGTGGAAATGAGGAACTGTTGGTCAAAGGGTACAATAGTTAGATCGGAAAAATAAATGATAAGTATTTGAGGTGACAGGTATGTTAATTAGTTTGATTTAATCATACATCACTTTGTACTTAATAAATATTCAATTATTATTTGTAAATATCCAATAAAAACTAAGAATAAAATTTAAAAGATTGCAAGAGGAGAAAAGATTTCTTTATAAATAATGTGTTAGTGCTTAATTTTTTAGAATAAAAATGTCAAAGAGAAAACATACCTTTTACGTAATTATTTTTAAATTTAAACTTTAAAATACTGTAAAAGGCAATTAAAAAAGTAAAGTTTTCATCCAATTTAAGTTCCATTTTGATGAAGATGAAGAACTTTGGAGTCTAATATTTCAGAGATTCATCTCCAGTTCATTTAGTCACAGTGAGACTCGGCCATATCTCTTCACCATTAGACTTCTTAGATTTTTCCTCTGTAAGATGGGAGGGAAAATATTCACCTGATACATTAGGTATGACTTTTAGCTAAGTTAATTTATGCACAATGATTAGTATAGTTCTGGGTCCATACTAATGGTTATTTAAATTATAGCTTTTTGGTGATTTTAGCAATTATGAGGGGAAAAAATGAGAAATTTAGTAGTGTTTTGTGTTCATAGCTGGTGTTCATTTTATTCACACAGGAAATGTAGGGTGGCAGGAAGAATAACAATTTTCATCTCAATTTCATAGATGAGAAGTCTAAGACTCATCCTGGCAAAGTGTTTCATTCAAGGACATGTAGGTAATCAGTAATACAATCAGGCCTGGAATTGGTACCAAGTTGACTGCAAACTCAGTGTGTTTTAACCTCAATCTACCGTATTTTAGTGCTTCTGAGTAACTTGTCTTTTGCATTAATACTCTAAAGATACTTGAGGGAAAAAAAGAGGTGTGTAAGATAATTTGAAAAGAAAGCAATTGAAAAACTGAAGTCAAGAGGGCAAACTCTGAAGACAATACAGCGGTTCAGAAAAATGAAGGGGCTATTCTAGTAACTCACTTGTGTAGGCTGGCAGGGACAGACATAAAATGCAAGCACACGAGGTCAAGCTTAAAATAATAAATGCCTGCGAGGCGGATTCCTCATTATTATTGTTATTTAAACAAAGACCCACAGCTGTTAACTGGACCTTTGGCCTAAATCACAGGCTTCTTTATATGTATGTTGTGAATTTCGCTAAAAGGGCTGTTTTAAGTTCCGTTTTAAAAGAAATGAAAGTTAAACACGTACACACACACACACACACACACACACATTGAATAGAGCTCAAATTTGTTCAAAGCTTCAAGGTTTAAAAACTTAATATTCTCAGTTCTCTACCTTTGCCTCCCAAAGTGTTAAAATAACAAGGAAACAAAGGAAGAATTGCTACAGATATGAAATGTCAGCCAATGCATTCCATTTTGTAGAGGATCTCAATGTTCATTCAAGGAGAATTGGGGTAAAGTGGGAGAAAAATGTTGAGAGAAAAGTTAAGAAATTAGTTGTCATTTTAAACATCAGACCTTCTATCAGGTACTTCATATATCTTGGTTCACATATTTTAGTCAATAACATTCTTAGAACAACTTTGTGCAGCAGATATTTTCCCCTTAAAGACGGTTGGCAAACAGCAAACTGTGGTCCAAAGACCAAACCCAGTCTGCCATCCATTTTTATAAATAAAGTTTTATTAGATTATGGCCACCCTCATTCACTTACATATGGCTTATGGCTGCTCTTGAGTTATAATGGCTGAGCTGGGTACAATTCTGTAACCAAGAAGGTATGTCCAGCAAACAACATACCTACAATCTGGTCCTTCTCAGATAATTACTGTTGAGTCTTCGATAAGGAAACAGACTCAGTGAAAGGAAATATTTTGTTCAAGGTCAAATAACGTTTTGTTCTTTGGAGGTAAGGGTTGATCTCAGAGTTTCCTAGTTCAACTTGTAATGAAACTCAAAGACTTCTCCAGGTCGAGCAAGATGTACTCTCCCTTAAAATTGTATGAAATGGTTTCTTAAAAGAAACCATACAATTTGAGAATATAGTTTGAGAATATAATTTCATCTTAGAGAACCTGGTGTTGTCATGGGGGAAATGTGCTTTTCAGCATCTGAAAGACTCAGGAGAGCACTAGGTCCCCTCATACTTGCTGTTACTAACCCCTATTTTAGTTGGTGAAAATTAAATGAGGAAAAGTTGATAGTTATGTTCTGCAAACCAAAAAGGAAATATTCACATGTGTGATAATAGTTTTCAGTGCCAGGTCAAAGTTTTGTTTCTTTGCTAGAAAATGTGTTCACTTTCAAAGGATTTCCTTTTAAATAGGATGCCTCCTGAGGATACATTTTTTTAAAAAATTTCCTATTACCCTGCCCAGGCAGAAGAGGTGAAGCAAAGCTGCTGACTTCAGCCTCAAGCCGATAAGGAGGAGAAGAGCTTGGTAGGCAAGAGGAAACATCTGGCATGAAAATGTGAATTTGTGAACCAAGTGTGTGTCTCTTAAAATGTTCCCATTAAAATTTGCCTTGCATCATCTATAACTTCCCACTGGTCATGAGTTTTTGGATTTTTACCCCATGAGATCATCCAATCAAAAGGCTATGAGAATGTCAAGTTAATAAATGAATGTATAGTGAAAAAAGCTCACAATCTTCTGCCCAAAACACACTAATTCACAGGCTGCTGCCTTACCAAAAAGCTGTGTGACTGTGCAGCTGTGCAGGGACTGAAACATCAGTGTCCTTATTTTAAAATGGGGACAACTTCTGTCCCCACCTGCCCACTGAGGCGTCGTGAGGATCGAAACAGATAATGCAGCAAACATTATTTAAAGCTGTTAGAAATCATGCAAAGTAAATAAACATCATCTATGTGACTAAGATGATGATGATGATAATGAAGACAATAATGGTAAAGGTAATCAATCCAGGACATTTTCTTCTTTTTTTTTTTTTTTTTTTTTTTTTAGAGAAAATGGGTGCTGTTAATAATTACTCTGGGACAACCCTCTTAAATCAGGATAGCCCCCAAAAAACTGAGGACAGGACTGCAGCCACTCTTTTTAAGCTGATCTTAACAACATGTTTAATTGCTGAAGATCACACCACAGTCTGGGGCTGGAGAGGAAGAATTTATATCTCTTTCCAGCAACGTGGTTGATCTAAGAAAGCCTAACTTGAAAAGAGGACAGGGGAAGAAGGCAAGTGGAAGGATTGACCCTACAGCCCCACCATTGCTAGTTACTTAGTACAAAGTCATTTCTGATTAGATAGATCTACCTGTGTATCTCTCAAGCCCCTCAAATTCAGTGCTCTCAAACCCAGCTCTTCTTTCCACAAACTTCTTTTCTAAAGACTCCTTTATTTATGAAGTTATACTAAAATACCCTTTTCCATTGACTGACCCTTATTTTATCTGGCAGAAAGTTTGTTACTTTTGCCATCTAAAACTGATTTAAGTTTCCTTTTGCTTGTTCAAGCTGACTTTCACTGATTCTGTTCACATGGCTTATCATATTTTACCTTAGATATTACAATACCCTTAATCTGACTTTTCTGCTGGTAGCTGCCCCATTCTTCCAACTTGCCTGAGTTCTCTGTCTGTTACTCTTAGAGCCATCATGCTTAATCATTTCTCATCATTTTCTCTTCCATACTGGTACACGATGGTATAATAGGTGCATCTCTCACAGCGCTTGAACTCTGTGCACTTACACTTAATGTTTGCCCAACATTCATACACTACCCTACATAAAAAATGCTATTTGAGATTAGAGTGACAAATCGCACAGGGCTTGAAACAGAATACAGACTGAAAAACTCATCCTTGAATAGCAGATTGTGTATACACATTTCTGTGAACATCTACTATATGCCCAGGGATGATGCTAAATGCTTCGGACTCCTACACAAAGAAGAACAAGGAGAAGGAGAAGGAGAGAGAGAGGGAGAGGGACAATAAGAGGGAAAGAGAGAGAGAAGAGGAAGAGGAGGCGGCAGAGGAAGAGAATAAACTTTCTCAAGAATTTTTCTTTTTTTCCCATAAAGTTTTGTCATAATGAAAGTCTTCTGGGTATATTTACATTTTCACCCTCAATTTATACATATAGGGATGATCATATCTGACTGATTTTCTTGGAAAGTCCTGATTTCAAAAAGCATATTGCATACTATAAACCTATAAACCACCACCACTGTGATAGATATTTAATATCTAGTTCAGTGGATCACAAACCCATTTATGTGATAACACTCCTGGAAGTCAGAGTGTCTTTATAGAATTCTGTGATATGATGGTTTTATCATATATTTAATTTCATCATGTAAAATGAGAAAGTATTTGCTATCAGAAAATGTGATTTCATGACCGCATGGTATATAAAAGTCATCTTATCATGATGGGCACTAGAGAGAAGGTAGTAGACAGCTTTTCAACCAAACTGTCACTGCTTTTGTTTTTGTAGTTGTTGATGTCTGCTTACTTACATTATGTGCATTCAGTTTTTTTCTGTTTGCACGTGAGAGTAGCTAACATTATCAGAAAGAAATTAAGGAAAAAGACCTCAAGACTGACATAATTCGGAAAAATTAACTTAGCTTTTTCTCTGTATTTGCAAAACGTTTATATGGCCAACCGCCTTGCTCCTGTACTCTGCAGGCATATAATTTAAAATTTATTAGCTCAAAATCTTAAACTAAAAAAATCAGATTTATTTCATAATTGTTGCCCATTATGAAACATAATTTACTTCTAGATCACACTCTAAGTGATATTCTTGCTTGTTTTTTTTTCTCCAAACCTGAAAGGACCAAAGATGACACTTAGTGATTTCGGAAAAATGAATAGCAGAAATACGAACCAGCCACATGGATGAAATGTATTCCATAGCTGAGCCCTGAAAACAGGATTAGTTAAGTCATTGGCTCAAAGCAATATGACTAAGGTTACTAGAGGATATGGCAGGAAGGGGCTTTATATTTATGGTATATTTAGTGTGAAAAAGAAAACTGAGGAGAAAGGTCATTGAGTGGGTTACTTTGTATTGTAGTGAAACCTTGATATGCTGTAAAATAGGCAGCGCCAAGAATTTTGAAGAACTCAGGATCTGGGGTCAGAGAAGCAGGCTGGAATTCCAGCTTTATTGTATTTGGCAGTCAATTAACTGCTGCCAGTCTATGTTATCTTTGCTTAAGTGACAATAATAATAATTGCATATGAATGTGTGTGTGTGTGTGTGTGCGTGTGTGTGTGTGTGTGTGTGTGTATAAAATTACCTCACTGAATTTTATCAGGATGAAATGTATAATAATTGTTGTATGCAAAAATTGTCGACAACCACTTAAATACTAACACCAACAAACAGAAACTATAAAAGTGATGAAACATATTATATGGTTATTTCATTTTATGTTGACGTTTAATACACATAGAAGTTCTAATTTTTTTTAAAAAAAGTTAGTGCTTACACATATGGTAAATGCATTGAAGAGATCAGACTTTGGTGATATGAACTAGGTAAGATTCAAGCAATAAATCTCCAGGTATTCCCTCGGACACGGAAAAGCGACACCAATGATACTGTTTTCATCAGCACCGCAGCTTAATTTATTTTCATGATATAGTACAATGTTTTCTTTCGGGAGTCTGAAAACCCTTTTATTGGAAAATTAGGTCATTACAGCTATTGTGTTATTTCCCTCCATCTTCCTCCAATGTGCTGATCAAATCGCCCCCAGCTCAGGAAATCATCAAACAAATGAGAATGCTTACTACACACACTTATGTGTCCACAGCTGCCCTTGAATGATTTTTGTATCTGTTACCATTGTGGTTTCAAGTAAGATTTTTCTCATTTCACTTTGGATGATGTCCTCCAACAAATATTTGCATGTAAATGGTAAAAAGAAAAATATTTTTTTTCTGATCTAATTATATGATGCTTTTACTTTATTTTCTCCTCCTCAAGTTTAAAGATGCTCAATGACCATAGGAAGAAGATACTGGATTTTCAAAATAACATTTGATGAAAGCAGTTGCCATCCAGTGATGAGCACAGGTTTGGGAGGCTCAAGACCTGGTGTCACATCCTGACTCCAATTTGTATAAGCTGTGTTGCTCTGCTCAGATGATTCAAACACTATGAACTGCAGTTGCACATTGGTAATACCTACTTCATTGGTATGTAAGATTTGAAAATGTTCATAAACCACCAAGCACTATGTAAGCATTAGTTATTCTTATTATGACTTTTTTATTCCTTCTATAGGGAAAAGAGTCCTAGAAATTATAGCTAGGAATTCTAGTTACTATACAATTCCATAAACAATGTTGTGAAAAAGCTTAAATTCTAAGATCAAAGATAACATTTATTCAGTAGGGTTTATATATATGTGTATATAGACATATATTTTTACTCAGAGCAAATATGGTCAATAAAATGGGTTACAATTGTAAACACAATGACCATTAGTGTTTAAAGTACAAGTCAGCCTAGCATGTAAAATAACTTTATTGAATAAAATCTTTCTAGCTACATAATATCTAAAGGTTACTGTGTTAATACACACACACACACACACACACACACACACACACACGGAAATAGCATTGAAAATAAAATAAATGAAGATGCTATTAAGTTCAAATGATGATGAAATTGCCCCCAAGAAATGGAAGTAGGTAAGCAGTAGAGAGCCAGTGGTCTTCTGAAGGCTGTAGCCCTGGGCCCTTGCCCAGTCTCAGGTAGTCCCCTCAATTCAAGAGAAATTTAAATGCAATGGACTATAATCCAGGTCTATATATTTCCAGATCTCCTTGCCTAGTGCAGATAACAAAGTTTGGTTCTGAAATTCCCCAGTGGACTGTTTGGCCTGGCTTTGGGCCCTCACATAGAGTGAGACAGTAGCCATGCAGTGAGGGCTTTCACCCCAGGGAAGGGGATGATTAACTATTCAGAAGATGTGTGCATGAGATAGGACAAGTCTTTGCTTCATAAAGTGTTCTGTGTATTGTGAGTTGTTTCACTCCTCTTTCTCCCCACATCAAATTATAGTAAGGTCTAAAAGTGAATAACAGAAAACAGACTTCACAACACCTTTCTAAATGATTCCCGGGAGGAATTCCCACCCAAATTGAGAACCTTGTAGTTTTAAGATGGTTGTTGCTGAGGTCGGACTCTTAAGAGCAATCTGAGAACCCCTTTCTTTCATCTGAACTCAGACTATGCCCTTAGACATAGAAAAAAAGTGGTTTCAGTGTCCAAAAGCTGAAAGGCTATGTTGTAGACATATGTTTCATGGACTGCAGAGCACCTGAAGCTTGTGCCTATGTACAGAAAAACCATGTCCCTAATTATAGGTTGATAGATGCCAAGATTTAACTTTCCAATCCCTCAGAAAAATATAAAGGCCTGCGACCTTGCCTACCAGCCAAGGAATGTGTCTGGTCTTAGGGATAGCAAAAGACCTAGAAATGGAGAATTTTATGTTCTTGTGGGCAGGAGGTGCAGTAGGAGAATCAGCTACCAGGGATGGCCTACAGCACAGTGGAGATCTCGTATGCAGTGCTGGAAGCAGTGGCAATAGCATTCAGGCCCTCACTAGATTAAGTCTGCAGCTTCATTTGTGCAGTGGTTCTGGTTTAGGAGCCTCTCCTTATTTCTGTTCTTTTGAGTCTGATTCTCCAATCTTCCTGGAAATCTATGAATCACTCCCTATCTTTTCAGTAAGCATTTTTTTTCTGTCTAAAGAAGCATTCACTTGGTTGTGGTATGGACTGCATGATTATGTCCCCTTTCCACTCAAAAAAAATACCTATATGTTGAAACCATAACTCTCAATGGGATGGTAGTAGAAGGTAGGGCCTTTGGGAGATGATTAGATCATGCAAGTGGAGTCCTTATAAATGGGATTAATGCCCTTGTAAGGAGAATTATAAAGAATTTGCTTCCTCTTCTTTTGCTCTTAGTCATATGAGGAGACACGGAGAAGACGTCCATCTGGAAACCTTCAGGAAGTGGATCTTCACCAGACACCAGATCTGCTGGTACTTTGCTCTGGACTTCTCAGTCTCCAGAACTGTGATAATTTGGTGTCTACTGTTTAAACCACTCAATCAATGGCATTTTGTCATAGCATCCTAAACTGTCTAGTGAAGTTTGTATTGTTTCAACCTAAAGCCCTGAATGATGTGAATGGTTAACCATTTATAAACCACTGAAGGTGACTCAGCCCATTATCTTGTACATGGTGAACCACTCATACCAGAGGTTAGTAGGTTTTTCCAGTTAAACCTTCTAATCATGCAGTAGACATTGGCTGTGCACCAATAAGTGCCAGGTACAATTCTCGGTGCTGGGGATACAAAATGACACAAACCCAAGTCTCACCCAGGAGCTCATCATCTCCTAAAAACAAACACACAAAAAAGCAAATCTATACATTTATGTGTTAGTAATAAAACAGAGGTATGGTCCAAGATTGATGTAAACTGATGATCTTAGTTCTTTGTTGGTTATACAGATTGAAAATATATTCTTATGGTTTACGATCTTTTGTTTCACTTTTTAAGGTGTCTTTGATGTAGAGTTCATTATGTTGTAATTTGCAGTTCTGTGTCATGTTTAGAATCTTCTGAAATCCAGGATTATTAAAATGCTTACCTATATGTTTTTTGCCTAAATGTTTTAGGTTTTCTATACATTAAAAATTAATTTAGCAAATGTTTTCTTGAATCTATTGAAGTGATTTTATGGTTCTTCTCCTTTAACGGACTAATGAAGATTATTACTTTAAAAGATTTTTTAATATTAAACTATACCAGCATTCCTGGCATGCACCCAAATGAGTCCTGAATCTTTCATCTATTACTGGAATCAATTTGTTAATATTTTGTTTAAAATTTTACAACTATGTCCATAACTGGAATTGCTATATAATTTTCATTTATCATCTGTCTTGGCTTGGTTTGATACCAAGATTATCTCAGCTTCATAAAATAAGTTCAAGTGAATCATCTGTTTCCAAGCTCTCTGGAACAGTTTGTTAAATTTGGAAGTAATTCCTATCTTGAATTATTTCTCGAATCTTGAGTATAAAACCGTCTGAGTAAGCTGCCATTTTTGTGAGTAGATTCAGCCATTTCTCTCTTAAGAATCATTGTATCTCTGCTATAATTACATATCGAATATAAAAAGCATTAATTGTAACACTTATTATACACCTCCCCACTGCTCTTATTCTTCATTCTAGTTCTTCTCTCAGCAATTTACCTTCTTTACGTGTTTTTCACAAATGGCCATTTTCAGGAGAATGGCGTGAACATGGGAGGCAGAGCTTGCAGTGAGTCGAGATCAGGCCACTGCACTCCAGCCAGGGCGACAGAGCAAGACTCCAGTATCAAAGACAAAACAAACAAACAAAACAAAAACAGAAATAGCCATTTTATGTACTGTCTGAACTGATCTCATCCAAACTTCTTTTTTTCTATGCCACTAAAGAAACTGAGAGAATGGAGCATATCTGGGTTCAGGAAATGACCCTTCCATATATTCAGGGCAATGATGGTTCCCCTCTTACAGAACACATGCACTATCCAATTCCTGAGTGTCCACTGAGAGAATATAAGGTCTTTTCTGCAAAGTCATTTGCCAGTATTCAAAAAGCAATTCTTATATACAGACTCCGAGCCAGGATCTGGGATGAGTAAAGAAGGTACATGATCCTCCTCCACCATTAACCTTCAATGTTTCACAGTGTATTAGTTCATTCTCACATTGCTATAAAGATACTACCTGAGACTGGGTAATTTATAAAAGAGGTTTAATTGACTCACAGTTCTGCATGGCTGGGGAGGCCTCAGGAAACTTAGAATCATGGCGTAGGGCAAAGGAGAAGCAAGGACCTACTTCACAAGGCAGCAGGAGAGAGAGTGAGTGCACAGAGGAAACTGCTATTTTTAAAACCATCAGATCTCACAAGAACTTCTTCATTATCATAAGAACAGCATGGGGAAACCATCCCCATGATCCAGTCACCTACCACTAAGTTCCTCCATCGACACACAGAGATTACAATTTGAGATGAGATTTGAGTAGGGACACAGATTCAAACCATATCATTCTGCCCTTGGCCCCTCCAAAATCTCATGTTTTTTTGTTTTTGTTTTTGTTTTTTTTCACATTTGAAAACCTATCATGCCTTTCCAACAGTCCCTCAAAATCTTAACTCAACCCAGGATTAACTCAAAAGTCTAAGTCCAAAGTCTCCTCGGAGACAAGGCAAGTCCTTTCCACCTATGGGCCTGTAAAATTAAAAACAAGTTAGTTACTTCCAAGATACAATGGGGGTACAGGCATAGGGTAAATGTTCCCTTTCCAAATGGGAGAAATTGGCCAAAACAAAGGAGCCACAGTCCCCATGCAAGTCTGAAACTCGGCCAGGCAGTCATTATGTCTTAAAGCTCCCAAATCTCCTTTGATTTCATGTCTCACATCCAGGGCACGCTGATGCAAGGGGTGAGCCCCCAAGACCTTGGAAAGCTCTGCCCCTGTGGCTCTGGAGGGTACAGCCCCTGCAGCTGCCTTCATGGTCTGGTATTGAATGCCTGTGGTTTTTCCAAGCACATGGTGCAAGCTGTCAGTGGATCTACCATTCTGGGGTCTGGAGTATGGCAGCCTTCTCACAGCTCCACTAGGCAGTGTCCCTGTGCCGACTCGATGTTGGGGCTCCAACCCCACATTTCCCCTTTGTAACACCCTAGCAGAGGTTCTCCATGAGGGCTCCACCCCTCCAGCACACTTCTGCCTGAACATCCAGGCGTTTTAACACATCCTCTGAAATCTAGGCAGAGATTTCCAAAGCTCAACTCTTGTCTTCTGTGCACCCACAGGTGCAACATCATATGGAAGCCATCAAGGCTTGGGGCTTGCACCTTCTGAAACAATGGCCTAAGCTGTATCTTGTCCCCTTTTAGCCATGGCTGCAACTAGAGTGGCTGGGGTGCAGGACACCAAGCTCCAAAGCTGCACAGAGAGGAAGGGCCCTGAGCCCAACCCACAAAGCCATTTTTTCCCTGCTAAGCCTCTGGGCCTGTGAGAAGAGGGGCTGCTGTTAAGATCTCTGACATGGCTGGGCACGGTGGCTCAAGCCTGTAATCCCAGCACTTTGGGAGGACGAGACGGGCAGATCCCGAGGTCAGGGGATCAAGACCATCCTGACTAACATGGTGAAACCCCATCTCTACTAAAAAATACAAAAAACTAGCTGGGCGCGGGCTACTCGGGAGGCTGAGGCAGGAGAATGGTATAAACCCGGGAGGCAGAGCTTGCAGTGAGCTGAGATCCGGCCACTGCACTCTAGCCTGGGTGACAGAGCGAGACTCCATCTCAAACAAACAAAAAAAAAAGATCTCTGACATGCTCTGGAGACATTTTCCCCATTGACTTGGCTATTAACATTTGGCTCCTCATTACTTATGCAAATTTCTGCAACGAGGTTACATTCCTCCCCAGAAAATGAGTTTTTTCTTTATAGTCAGGCTTCAAATTTCCCAAACCTTTATACTCTGCTTCACTTTTAAACATAAGTTCCAATTTGAAACCATCCTTTTGTGAATGCATGTAACAGAAAGCATTCAAAACAATACAGCTCATTTCTTGAATGCTTTGCTGCTTAGAAATTTCTTTTGCCAGATACCCTAAATTATCTATCTCAAGTTCAAATTTCCACAGATCTCTAGGGCCGGGGCAAAATGCTGCCAGTCTCTTTGGGAAAGCATAGCAAGAATTACCTTTATTCCAGTTCCCAACAACTTCCTCATCTCCATCTGACACCACCTCAGCCTTGACTTCATTGTCCATATCACTATCAGCAGTTTGGTCAAAACCATTCAACAAGTCTCAGTAAATTCCAGACTTTCCTACACTCTCCTGTCTTCTTCTCAGCCCTCCAAACTGTTCGAACCTCAGCCTGTCACTTGGTTCCAAATTCTCTTCCACATTTTCAGGTTATCTTTATAGCAGTACGCTACTCTGGTTACCAATTCTCTGTATTAGTTCATTTTCACACTGCTATAAAGATACTACCTGAGAATAGGTAATTTATAAATACAAGAGGCTTAATTGACTCACAGTTCTGCATTGCTGGGGAAGTCTCAGAAAACTTACAATCATGGCAGAAGGCAAAGGAGAAGTAAGAACCTTCTTCACAAGGCAACAGGAGAGAGAGAGCACAGGGAAAACTGCTATTTTTTAAACCATCAGATCTCATGAGTTTTCATATTATCATGAGAACAGCATGGGGCAAACTACCCGCATGATCCAATCACCTCCCATAATGACCCTCCTTAGACACGTGGGAATTACACTTCAGGATGAGACTTGGGTGGGGATACAGAGGCAAACCAAACCATATCACAGTTTTTTGGGAGGTGGACAGTTGATACACCAATAATTAAAGCAATAAGGTAAATGCAGAGACAGGAAGCAGACAACCCAGAAGACGCAATATCCAAATGCCTAGGGATGAGATGATGCAGTTGAGGAGTCAATTTGTCCTCTAGATATTGGATACCAACATTTTGCATAGGACTATTACACTTTTAGCACTCTACATTCTTTAACCCAGGAACTCCCTCAGTTCCTGGCAAACCAGGTCAATTGGTCACTCTATCTAGACCTTCAGTGCCTAGCACAAACTTGTCCAAACTTACAGCCTGTGGGCTGCATGTGGCCCAGGATGGCTTTGGGTGTGGCCCAACACAAATTCATAAACTTTCTTAAAACATTATGAGGTATTTTTTGTAACTTTTTAAAAGTTCATTAGCTATCTTTAGTGTTAGTGTATGTTATGTGTGGCCCAAGACAGTTCTTCTTCTTCCAACGTGGCCCTTGGAAACCAAAAGATTGAATGCCCCTGGCCTACCACTATATACGGCACAAAGATGAAATCCAAAGGGTATACTTAATTAGTTGACCTATGATCTAAGTAATCATGAACAGTAAGTTTTAACCAAGCATATGGAAAAGGGATTGCGAGGCTGTCTGGAGGAACAATGCAGGCAGAATTGCTAAAGAACATGAACATGGTTTGAAATTGTAAGTCATCCTGTGTGATGGAAGGAGCAGTGAGTACAGGAAAAGAGTTGGTGATAAGACTGCAGAAATAGACAAGGTTCAGATGATAAAATTCAGGTTGAGGAGTAAGGGCTTTATTTTATCCTATAGTCAATAAGAGGATTAATAGGGAGGCATTAACAGAGTCAGCTAGCTGAGATAATATGAGCATAGGAGTGAAGAATCCAAATTTCTTTACATGTTTGTATATATAGGCATCTTTGTATATATTTGCACTTTGTATATATAGACATTGAATTGCCTGTTTTTGTTTTCAATCAGGACCCCATGTATGACAGAAGAAAAAGTCTCAAGTTGGAGTTAAAATTCTCCTGCATTCTGGTCAGATTCTGCTACATTCTCCATGTGACCTCGGGCAAGTATCTATATTTCTCCAGACTTAGGAATTCTAAAAGGGAATTCTTAAATTTTAAAAGGGAAATAGTGGTAGCTATTTCTAAGTCTTTTGTAGAAGACTGTGAGAAAATACCTACAGACGAGCTCTGAAAAATGTCAGGCAACATAGAAATCTAGCTTTGGAATTTGTAGTTGGAATGACTAATAGATTGGATGGCTAATGGTGTAAGAGAAAAATGACTGAAAAAAAGGAACCATATTCATTAGCAATTGAAGTTACTCTTGAATTGGCTGTGCAACTTCAGCAAAGCTATATAATAGTCCTATAACTTGAGATAACTCAACAATAGCACAGATGGTCACAATTAATGTTAATTATAGATAACTAATACATGATATGGATTGGCCTATGATCCCAATACAAAAAAGAGTCATATTTTACCTGACATGGAAGTTGGACTAACTTACAAAAGAGTTAACAGTCCATGAGTCTGATATAATATGTTTGATTAAACGGTGCCTATCAAAACCTCTGCTACTGAATTCCAACAAGCATCTCCCTTGCTCCCTGAGTGAGCCTTTATCGCCCTGGCTGTCAGCACTGTGAACATTCCATTGTTTCTATTTTCTTTGAGATACAAACTTCTAGGTGCATGGGGGCTGCAAGTGTTATTTTCACCTATGTATCTCCAAATACTGCAATCACCTTACATCTGGCCCATTTCCATGATGTCTGCTCTAAGAACCCAGTAGCATAAAGGTCATGGCTTGTTTGTTAAGAAATTCTGGGTCACTTTGGTTTATTTATCTTTTTATTAAAGTAAAGTTAGAAATTATACCATGTCTGTTTCAATGAACAGAATGTTTGTGTTCCTCCCCACCGAATTCATATATGTTGAATCCTTAATCCCAATGTGATGATATTCAGAGGTGGGGCCTTTGGCTGGTAATTAGGTCACAAGGGTAAAGCCCTCATCAATCGGGTTAGTACTCTTACAAGGAGAGGCTGAGGAGTTAGATAGCTCTCTTTCCTTCCTTCCATGTGAGGCTACAAGAAGGCAGCCATCTGTGATCTAGAAGAGGGCTCTCATGACAATCTGAACATGCTGGTATGCTGACCTTGCATTTCCAGCCTGTAGAGGTGTGAGAAACAGGTATCTGTTGTTTGTAAGCCATTCAGTCTGTGAGACTTTGGTATACCAGCCCACACTGGTTAAGACATCTGTAAACATAGCTCACTCAGAATAGCAGAACTCAAAATAAGCATGTGGACCACAGAGGTCATATGAGTTGAGGATCCTTGCATCTTGTGTGTCTTGGATTTTGGTCTCAGGTCTGCTGCTAACTGCTGGTATAACCCTAGGTAAGCCTCTTGAATACTCTGGAGCCTGAATCCCAGTTTTTAATCTGTGAATTGAAGAAAGGTAATTTTATTTGTTTCACCCATCCACTGTTCTATAAATAAATGAATTATGGTAAACGTGCTTTGTAAACTAAAATGTTTAGCAGGGATATGAGACTTTTAAAAAGGATGAGAAAAGTTACAAATTTTAAGTCAGAAGTTTGATCTTCCACCTCCATGTTGGGAAATGATGGACGAGGCATCATTAGTATCTTAGAGGAGTTCAGAGTTTCGCTCTCGAGTCAGAGTGCTGAGGTTCAAATCACAGTACCACATTTTGCCAGCTATGTGTGTGGCCTGAGACAGGTTACTGAACACATTATGTTTCAGTTTCCTCATCAGATAAATGTGGGTGATATTAATTGGTTACGATATTAACATAAGAGTGTGAATATATATCAATAGAGTCTATACTATGTAGTTGATCTGAGTGTTAGGTGAGTTAAAAATCTGCAAAGCCCTGTGATCAGAGCCTGGCACACTGACATTTCTCAATCTGTGGTAGTCATTATATTTGCTTCAGTTACCTTTTCCAAAATCAAAAAGACTAGAATACCTCTGCCTAGAGCAAAATATAACGAATTTTAAAATACTTTATCAACTTCAAAAGACAGTTCAAATTTCAGTAGTATGTACGAATAAATACTGATGAAATGCATTTTGCTCAGCAGGGTGGAATTCCTGGATATTGGGTCACACACACATGCACACATACACACATAGGGCCAAACCCACTCACACACGTGGTTACATACTCAGAGACACACAGACACATGCACACACACACACACAGACACACTCTCATACACATGTACAAATGCACTAGAGTTCTGATCTACCTCAGTGCAAAATCCACTTCCATTTTTGAATGTTAAACCTGGAGGAAGAAGAACTAGGGTCTTCTGGAAAATACACAATTTAATTTGTTTTCAGGGAGTCCCCTATACCCCAGAGATCATTAAGCTACAATTTAGAGTTATTAATCTTGAACAAGGCAACTCTTTTTTCTTTTTGGGTACTCAGTTATTTCAACTGTAAAATGAAAAACTTGGTACATAAGAGTCACTCTATGAATATTTGTGGAATGAAAATTAAATGATCAAAAAGTAAAATCATGAGAAATTATTATTGCTATGATGTGTTTATTATGACAAAATCTTTTGAGGGTGCATTTTTTAGAAAAATTCTGTTATGCAATGATTCCCAAAGTCAACCCAACCACAATTACCTATTTTCTGTAGATTACCAAAATATTCATAAAACTCAATAGTTAGGAGTGAATGCGTGTGAAAAAGTTTGTCCATGAGACTCTAAGTCCTCTCTCTTGGGAATCTCAGGCCTCTCATTCATACACTCATTCAACAGCTCTTTGCAGAATACCTCCTTTATATCAAACATTGGCTGGTGGACAATGATAGAAAAATGAAATCGACAGGTTCCTGATTTTAAGGAACACACAGTCTAAAGGGAGAGTGGGAAAATATACAGTGGGTGTGGCAAAGACTTTCTGCAGGCGGTAACGTTTCAACTGATGGGAAAAGTAAGCAGGAATCCATCAAGGTTTTAGGGTGTTCTGCCAGTGGGGTGCAGATTGCCAGAGACTTTGTTAAGAAATGCTCTATGTGTGCACCCAAAATGCAGGAGCATTCCTGCCGTGGACCATGGGCAGAAACTCAAGGAGACTGAGCCACAAAATGCAGTAACACTTAAAGCCCTGTCTCTGACATGAAAAATATCATCTGCTAACATCTAATTGACCAAAGTGTGTCCTATGGCCAAGATCAATGTCACAGGACAAGTCACATGTCAGGCGAACCAATTGTTTAATCTTATTGCGGAAAAGGAGTAAAAAATTGAGAACAAAAATATAATCTTCCATACAAATTTTATTAAGCTGATAATTTAGTAGGACCAATGAGCTTCAAATAATAATAGGAGGTGAGATTAAAGCCTAAAGTAGGGACAACACCTTGTGATAAACACAGTTCACACAGGTAAAAACCTGGGAGTTCTTTAACACTTTATTTTCTCTTTTCCCCAAAAGTTAGCCACTTTTTAATTCCTGTGAATTCCATTTATAACACTTAATAGTGCTTTGCAAAGTATCTGACACATAGTTGGTATTCATTGTATGTTTGGTAAATGAATGCATGTATGATTGAATAAATATATGGCCATGCTGCCAGCCATTTCTTGCAAAGTCTGTTGAAACTAGTCTTGAAGAAAACTTTCTTCAAGTAGGTCAAGTCCAGCTATAAGAAGGAGACAGTCAAATGGAGAACAAGATAGGCCCAAGGATTTGGGATGCTCAAGTTGTGGGTCAGAGGCCGATGATACAAACAGGAACTGGGAAGAGACAAAATAATATGGAGCAGGGCCGGGGAGCAGCATAGGCTCTAGAAGACTGACAGTCACCATCACACCCATGGGAAAGGAGAGGTCAGAGAGGGCCAATGGGCCTGCTGGGTAAACAATCAGGATTTGAAGATTCAAAAGAAATAAAGAAGAGGATTATAAATGCGGAACTAGAGTTCACAGAGAAGCTGTGCAGTGCACTGGAATAAATACTAAATTGTGGCTTCAACTCTGTTCCTGACTACTCTTAGGCTGTTATGCAAATCATTTTCTCTGTATAAGCCCCAGTTTCTTCCTAGGATAAATTCCTCCATTAGAGGCTTTTGTGAAGCTCAAGTGAAGCGATATATATGGACATACTTTGGAAATTACAAAATGCCTAATAAAGGTGAGAAGTTGGTATTATTTTGCTCACTGAAGACATTGGAAAGAGAGTGATCGTGAAAAAAATGTCAAGATGCCCCTGATATTTTTAAGTACTCATTCACCTGTCTGCCTCCACGAATGACTTATATGCTCTTAGATTATTGAGATGTCAATGTGTTCTCTATATCCTCCTTGTAACTAGCTCATTAGCTGATTCCATGTGGTCTACTAAGTATTAAAGCAATTAATAAAATAATTGCAAACAACCTTAGTGCTGGCCTCTTTGTAACCCAATCTCCCAATGACAGTGATTTTATAGCTAGATCCCTTCCCCCTACCCTCCTTAGAGCTGGGACTCCTGCCTTTCTGACAGAGAAATCTAATGATACAATTCAGTTTAAAAATTTCTTAACTCACTAAAGTCTAGAAGAACGAAAGCATGATATTCAACACTGTTCAACATATTCTCTCTTCTCCCTACCTTTCCCATTTCATCTTCCACAAAGGCATACAGAGCCACTGAATTCTAGAAATGCTCCATGCTCTTTTCAAGTCTTAAAAGCTTCACTGCTATTCCATGTACCTGGGATTTTCTTGTCATTTCTCACTCGACCTCTACCCAGTAAACTTCAGTTTACTCAAACAGTCAAAGCCTACACATCTATTTTCCTCATTAGCCCAAGACAGAGTTTCACAGTCTTGTCTCTGCTGGCAACCACCACATCTCCTGGAGTGACGGGTATGTGAGTGTTCTCATGGCTAAAATTACTTGTGTTTATTTCTTATCACCAGCACCCACTGCAGTGCTTAGAAAGAGAAAACATGCTCAATATACGTTTAATGCAAAGACAGAAGAGAGAGTATTACTTTTTCCAGTTGTAGTACAGGAGATATTCCTGGGAGGACGTCTAGGAAAGCATTTCCTATGGGTCTTTACACAGTGATCCCTATGGTGTAGAAGGAAAAAATAAATAATATTTCAAGCTTCTCAATTTTGCCCAGCGCTCAAGAGCTTATTTCCTATGGAACATTGACTGTATGGAATTAAATTAGATTTTATCAAATAGTAATTTGCCACATATGTAATACATGAAGGTGTGTGATTGATGTGGAATCTTGAAAAATCATTCTAAATGTCAGAAGGACAAATGGATTAGTGAGAGGTATAATGTCTGGTCATAGATGTGGCTCTGTATTAAGTTGGCAAAATCAAAGCCTTACTTAAAGGTAAACTACCTCACTCCTTTCTTAACTAAAGTGTCATTACCAGTAAGACCAGCTTAGTGGAAACAACTCAATTGTGTTGAATTCAAGCTATTTAATCGGCTTCCTTTGACTGACTCTTCAGAGCATTTGTTACTATCCTTGTTGGTAAATATGTGACCCTGGATGTTTTATCACTTTAATTTTTGTATCACTAGAAATTAAGTGTATTTTAATATTTGATATTTAGGACCAGGCTAACATCTGTAATCCCAGCACTTTGGGAGGCCAAGGCAGATGGATTGCTTAAGGTCAGGAATTTGAGATCAGCCTGGCTAACATGGTGAAATCCTATCTCTACCAAAAAATACAAAAATTAGCCAGGTGTGGTGGTACATCCCTATAGTCCTAGCTATGAGGGAGATTGAGGTAGAAGAATTGCTTGAACCCAGGAGGAGGTGGCTGCAGTAAGCCTAGATCGCACTACTGTACTTCAGTCTGGGTGACAGTGTAAGACACTGTCTCAAATAATAATAATAATAATAATAATAATATTTAGTTTTAATATAACTAGAAATGAAACTTCCCATAGAACATAAATGTATCTTTTCCTTGCCTTTTTTTTTTTCCATTTTAAGGCTATAAGTTACTGTCATGAACTAAACTGTGTGTCTCCCAAATTCATATGTTGAACCTCTAGCTCCCTATGTGACTTCTTTTGAAGATAAAGTTTTTTTTCTTTTTTGATTTTTGTAGGTACAGTCTTTAAGGAGGTAAGGTAAAATGAGGTCACAAAGATAGGTCCCTAACTGAGTAGAACAGGTGTCCTTAGAAGAAGATGAAGAGATACTAGAGCTCTCTCTCTCCCTAGCGCACACAGCCAAGGTCAGACAGAGAGGCCTCATCAGACACCAACTCTGAAGGCACCTTGTTCTTGAACTTCTGACTTCCAGAACCGTGAGAAAATAAATTTCTGTTGTTTAACCCACTCAGTCTATGGTATTCTGTTATGACAGAGTAAGTACACCAATATAGCTACATAGAGTGGAATACATAGAATTTAAATTTACATTGCAATATGTTTTAACATATGCATATACTCATATAACCTTTCCCCAGTCAGAAGAGAACATTTGCAACATCTCGGAAAGCCTGGCCTCTCTGCCACCTCCCAAGGCAGTCTGGCTTCAAACTCCCACCCGGGGCAACTGCTACTCTGATTTCTATCTCCATAAATTAAGCTTTGCCTATAACAGAATTTCAAATAAATGAAACCTTACAATATGTACTATTTTGGTCAGAATGTAGTAGCTCAACATTATCTTTTTAAGATTCGCCCATGTCGTTTCATTCATACAAATATTGATATTCCTGAATGGTATTTCACTTAATAAATATGTCATACTTTATTTATTCATTGGCTTGTTAATAGATATTTGAATTATTTTTATTTTTATTTGTATATTATGAATAAAGCTGCTCTGAACATTCTCATAAAAGTCTTATTGTGGCATTTGTTTTTATTTCTCTTGTTAAAATAACTAGTAGTGGAATAGTTTGATCACTGAATATTTACCTTTGTAAGAAACTACCATAGTACTGCAAAATGCTTGTTTTACATTTTTTTTTTTGAGACAGCGTCTCGCTCTGTCACCCAGGCTGGAGTGCAGTGGCTGGATCTCAGCTGACTGCAGGCTCCGCCTCCCGGGTTCATGCCATTCTCCTGCCTCAGCCTCCCGAGTAGCTGGGACTACAGGCGCCCGCCACCACGCCCGGCTAGTTTTTTGTATTTTTTTTTTAGAGACGGGGTTTCACCGTGTTAGCCAGGATGGTCTCGATCTCCTGACCTCGTGATCCGCCCAGCTCGGCCTCCCAAAGTGCTGGGATTACAGGCTTGAGCCACCGTGCCTGGCCTCTTTTACATTTTCAAAAAAAACAAAAACAAAAACAAAAACAAAAAACTGTTTTTATAGTTCCACACTCTCACCAACATTTTGGTGTAGTGGCTTTAGCTATTCCTGTGGATTTGTATTATATCACAATTTGATTTGAATTTGCATTTCTCTGATGATTAATAATGCTGAGCACATTAAAAAATATAATGTGCTTATTGGTCTTTAGGTATCATTCCCCTTTTTTTTTAATTGCAGGAATTCTTTTTTTCCTGCAAAAAGTTCTTTCTCAGATATCTGTGCTAATGATACATTTTAATTTTATTAAAAGAGTCATTTGATGAACTGAGGAATTTAATTTTTATAAAGTTCAATTCATTACTTTTTAATGTTTTCTGGAACTGTACTTTCAAAAAAGTCTTTATCTACTTTGCCTTGATCACAGAGATGTCTTTCCTGTTTTCCTTTAAAAACCATAATTTTAACCTTAAAATTCATGTGTCAGATCCATTCACATTTACTCTTGTACATAGGATGAACCAAGGGCTGACAACAGTTTTTTCCTATGGCTATTGATTCTGCAAAACTTATTTAAAATTATTTAAAAAGTGGGCAAAGGATATGAACAGACACTTCTCAAAAGAAGACATTCATACAGCAAACAGACACATGAAAAAATGCTCATCATCACTGGCCATCAGAGAAATGCAAATCAAAACCACAATGAGATACCATCTCACACCAGTTAGAATGGCAATCATTAAAAAGTCAGGAAACAACAGGTGCTGGAGAGGATGTGGAGAAATAGGAACACTTTTACACTGCTGGTGGGATTGTAAACTAGTTCAACCATTATGGAAAACAGTATGGCGATTCCTCAAGGATCTAGAACTAGAAGTACCATATGACCCAGCCATCCCATTACTGGGTATATACCCAAAGGATTATAAATTATGCTGCTATAAAGACACATGCACACGTGTGTTTATTGTGGCACTATTCACAATAGCAAAGACTTGGAATCAACCCAAATATCCATCAGTGACAGACTGGATTAAGAAAATGTGGCACATATACACCATGGAATACTATGCAGCCATAAAAAAGGATGAGTTTGTGTCCTTTGTAGGGACATGGATGTAGCTGGAAACCATCATTCTCAGCAAACTATCGCAAGAACAGAAAATCAAACACCGCATGTTCTCACTCATAGGTGGGAACTGAACAATGAGATCAACTGGACTCGGGAAGGGGAACATCACACAGCGGGGCCTATCATGGGGAGGGGGGAGGGATTGCATTGGGAGTTATACCTGATGTAAATGACGAGTTGATGGGTGCAGCACACCAACATGGCACAAGTATACATATGTAACAAACCTGCATGTTATGCACAGGTACCCTAGATCTTAAAGTATTATAATAATAATAAAAAGATTTGAACAGACTTAGAAAAAAAAATGTTAATTTTCTTCCTTGGTTTGTTGCCTTTTGTTGAGAATTAATCAACTTGATAATTATAGGTATATTTGTAGAAACCATAATCTGTTACATTAATCTATTTGTTTATCTTTATGCAAAATTCACACTCCCTTGATCACTGAAGCTTTATATTAAATTCAATTTTGTTCCTTTTTAAAACAGTTTTGGCAATTATAACTTTTGAAATGAATACATGACTTTTACAATGAATGTATGACTTTCAAATCATTGTGGCAAAATCCTACTGTAATTTTATTAGTGTTGTATAAAATCTATCAATCTGAAAAGAACCAACCCAGGGACAATATTCAATCTTCAAAGCTGTTAATATTGTATATTTTTGCATTTATTTGAATTTTGAAATTTATTTCAGCAATGCTTTATACTTTTTATTAAGTTTTATAAATGTGTCCCTTAGTTTATTCCTAACTTTTGTCATCATTATGTTATTGCAAAAGCTACACATACTATTTGTTTGCTTGTTTGTTTTCTTATTGCACTGGCCAGGTGCTCCAACACAATGGGGAAAGCAATATCCCTCTTAATGGATGGATATTATTGTCCTGTTTTTTATTATGGCTACACTATTAAATAAGATCTTAGCTGAAGATTATTTATACATGTCTTTATCAGACTGAGGAAGTCCCCATTTATTCTAAGTTTGCTGAGAATTTGTATTAAATAATATTTCTGCATTTATTGAAATGAAACTAAATACATTAGTGATTTCAATAATCTGTTAATATGATAATGTATATTGATTGATTTTGCAATGTTAAACCAACCTTGCATGCCTTGAATAAATGTGACTTGATTACAGTCTATTATCAGACATGACTTGTTAATATTTATTTTAAGAATTTTTGCATCTGCTCCTGAGAGAGATCCGTCTTGAGATTTGCTTCATTGTAATATCTGTCTGGTTTTGTTGTCACAGTAATGATAGTTCACAAAATGAATTGGAAAGTGCTTCCTTCTCTATCTTCTGAAAAAAAGACGTGCAGTACTTTAAATATTTGCCTGAATATATTAAGGAAGCTATGTACGCCTAGAGTTTCCTTGACTAAAATATATTTAATTAGAAACTAACTTTCTTTAATAGATACACAGCTTTTTCTATTTTATCTTGAGACAGTTTTGGGAATATGACTTCAGGGAATTTTTCTATTTAATTTAACTTGAAGAGTTTATTACAAAAGCTTTCATAATTATCTTTTGAGATTCTTGTAATATTGTTAGAATTCTTGGTGATGCTTTCTCCTTCATTCCTGATATTGATAATTTGTGTTTTCTCTCTTTCCTTGATCATTTAATCTAGAGGTGTATTAATCTTATTGGTCCTTTCAATGAATGTTTTGTTTTTGTTGACTGTTTGGTATTCTTGTTTATGTGTTTTTATTTTCATCCTTATTATTTCCTTTCTGTTATTTAATATCAATTTACCTTTCTTTTCCTAGTTTCCAAATGTTTAAACTTACATTATTAATCTTAAACCTGTCTTCCTTTTTAATTAAGTCATTTGAAGTTATAGATTTTTCTCCAAGCAATACTTTAGCTTAATTCCACAAATTTTATCTAAATATTATAAACAGTCATTTTATATTAGAAATTATATGTAATTAACTTTAAATTATTTTATCTTGCATTATTTTGTATTTAGTATTGATTTAATTATAAATAATACTATTATAGATTATTTGTTCCAATTTATTACTAAATATTTTGAGTATTTTTAGAAATATTTAATTGGCTTCCAATGCAATTTTATTATGGTCAATATGTTTGCTTTAATTTTAAAGATTATTGAAACATTTTATTGTCCAATATAAGGGCTATCTTGATGAATGTTTCTGACATTTAAAAACAACATGCATTCTGAGATCTCTGTTGCCAAGACCTAAAACTAGTTCCATTTATTTGTCCCGTTTTTCATGTCATTGTTGTTTGTACAAGAATAATTCCGAAATCCATTATCCATCATAACCAAAATGGAAGTGCCTTTTTGTTTGTCTTGAAATTTAATACTAAATCATAGACATTTCCATGACTAGCAAGTAGCTCATAATCTCTGGGCTCTTATTCCAGAAAAAAAGATATACTTTACATCCTGAAATATTTGTTATTTGAGTGGATGTGGAAAAAATAACCACCAATACAGATTATGGACTAACTCTAGAGGAAGGGGCTCTGGTGGAATATGGGAGAGCTGCAGGCCACTTTCCACACAATCACTATTGCCAGGTTGTCAGTCTGAAAAAATAAAAAAATAAAAAATAAATAAAATAAAATCTCTTGCAAGAGAGACACAGCTATTTAGCATCTCAGAAATAAAACAGAAAAGTCTAAAAACAGAGAGAACATTCCCTGGTGAGTTAGATGCAAAGGCTAAGGAGAAGAGAAACTAGGGAATGCATAAGATCAATAATATCAAAATAACCAAACAAAGTTTAGTTGTATTCTGTTAGTAATTCTTGTAGTATGCTTTAATGGCAAGTTGTGTTGTAAATCGCTAGAGTTGCTTATTAATAATGGGCATCCAAAGGCCCCACCTGTGCCTTTTAATAACAAAGAACACTACCATTTGCTATTTGTCTTGAAGCATACCAAGTGCTTCCCATGGATTATCTTATTTAATTTTTATAGCCACATTATAGGAGAGCTCTTATGAAAAACAACCACTACAAAAAGAACCTGAGGCTTAGATAAGAACTTTGTCTTCTCCAAGTTCACAGAAGCAAGTAGTGGAGTATGCGAATCTCATGCACACTAAGGTTTAGAACAACTGGTTTAGGGGTTTAATGAGATGAAAATGACCCCAAGATGATAAAGGGATAATGAATACAGTGTGTGGGATAGAACTACACAAAAACTGCAGTCGGTAACAATATTACAGTTGTGCCTATTTGTACCTGATCTGCTCTTCGTTGTTCATTCTTGGAAATAAATCAAGGGGGAAAGGTGTCTGGAAGCCAAGGTCAGTACCCACCCAGGAAAAGGACTTGGCCACATAGCTTGTCAGTTTTAAATCAGATGATTGAGACCTGGAAGACTTCCATCCTAGCGGGAGAGCAGAGTCCCTACTGTAAAGTTGAGGAAGAAGTTGCACATGGATAAACTTTGGTAGACAGGTAGCATAGTGATATACTAGAATGGGCCCAGGAGGAGCATCTACCAGGAAAGTGTCATGCAAAACAATTCCAGACCCAATGTGCCAGTGGCATGAATAGTAATGTTCTCCTTGCTGTGGTTAGGTTTGTCATTGTGTCCAGAGTTCCTTCCAGTGGGTTCTTGGTCTCGCTGACTTCAAGAATGAAGCCGGGGACCCAGCGGCAACCCGCTCGGGACCCCCTCCACACTGTGGAAGCTTTGTTCTTTCGTTCTTAAACCTCTCTGCTGCTCACTCTTTCGGTCCGTTTCACCTTTTTTTTTTTTTTTTTTTTTTTTTTTTTTNACTTCAAGAATGAAGCCGGGGACCCAGCGGCAACCCGCTCGGGACCCCCTCCACACTGTGGAAGCTTTGTTCTTTCGTTCTTAAACCTCTCTGCTGCTCACTCTTTCGGTCCGTTTCACCTTTTTTTTTTTTTTTTTTTGAGAGGGAGTCTCGCACTGTCGCCCAGGCTGGAGTGCAGTGGCCGGATCTCAGCTCACTGCAAGCTCCGCCTCCCGGGTTTACGCCATTCTTCTGCCTCAGCCTCCCTATAGCTGGGACTACAGGCGCCCGCCACCTCGCCCGGCTATTTTTTTTGTATTTTTTTTTTTAGTAGAGACGGGGTTTCACTGTGTTAGCCAGGATGGTCTCGATCTCCTGACCTCGTGATCCGCCCGTCTCGGCCTCCCAAAGTGCTGGGATTACAGGCTTGAGCCACCGCGGCCGGCCTATCGTTTCACCTTATAAGAGCTGTAACACTCACCGCGAAGGTCCGCGACTTCATTCTTGAAGTCAGCTAGACCAAGAACCCACCGGAAGGCACCAACTTCGGACACGTCATGACCACTGAAGAGAAATGAATATACAGGTGAAAGGATCTCAGGGAAGCAGCTGAGGGGACTGTCAGAAAGATTTTTTCTCGCTTGGCTTACCACAAAGAACTATTTGTTAGCGAGACCATACATTATTTGGGTTAAGTACATGCGTATATGAGTCAAATATGTTCCAGTTGCAAACATGGGTTTGCATTTACCAACTCCATAATTCAGGACATTTTTAACCCTTTCTGAACCTTCAATGTTTGTCTATAAAATGAAAATAATTCTTTTCAGGGCATTTTGAATAATTAAATTAAATCATATCTAAAACACTGACAGTCAATAAATGTTCCTCCCCTTATACTGTTTTAGAGAAATGGTGCTTACAAGTGTGTACTGTGGTGTCACTGGCCAAAGGAAGATGTCCAGGTGGTACATGGGTCTCTGCCCAGAAAATTCAGGAAGTCCCAACTAAATGGAAGAATAGTCAGGACTCAGAGATCAGAACAAGCAGTGCATCTGGAATCTCTATTTCAGGCAAGATTTCAACCTAAAAACAACTGTCACGTGTCTTTGAGATATCCGACTTGGATACTAAGTGCCAAGAACAGGAAACATGATTGAAATTGAAGAAAGAAAACACACATAACAGCTGATTCAAGGAATCTTTTTATCAGTGCAGAAAAAGTGAGCCTGGCATGGAAGCAAAGGCTGGCTGAGATTAGGGTTCCTTAGCTACTTGTTCCTGAGACAGAACTTCTCAAATAAGTTTAAAACTGTATTAGTTATCCATTGCTTTGTAATGGATTTTGCCAAAATTTACCAGCTTGTGGCAACAAATATTTCTTATTCCACATCATTTTGTGGGTCAGGAATCCGGGAGTGGCTTACCTAGGTGGTTGTGGTTCAGGGTCTCTCATGAGGTTACATCAAGCTGTTGGCTGGGGCTGCAGTCTTTTAAGTTGTTGACGGGACCCAGCTTCTCCCCAGCTGCTGGCTGAAGGCCTCCGTTTCTCACCCTATGTATCTCTCCATAGTCTGCCTAAGTGGTGACATGACAACTAGAGCAATAGATTCTGGGTGATGTCACACTACTTTTATGACATGTGATTTCTGTTTAATTCTATTGACAGAAGTTAGTCACCAAGTCCAGCCCACATGAGATGGCACAGGTTTGCACAAAGGTATTAAATCAGGGGACGAAGCTATTTGGCACTTTCTTTAAGACTGGCACCACAGGAATTGTGGTGCCACATTTAGGGTCTACTGTTTTTTCTTGGTGGTGATGAGGGGGTAATTACAAGAAATGGAGTTACGGGAAGGCTCAAATACTGATGGTAAAAAGAGCTCTAATTGTGTGTAGGTTCTGACTATTTAGCTTTCGTATATCAATGCCTATTCTCATCATCTGTGCACAAGTATTTCAACCTCTGAATTACAGTTTAAGAGAATTCCTTTTGTAATTTCATGTAAATTGTATGTTTTGTGTTTTTTAAAAGGAAACATTCATTGTTTAAAAAATAGAAAGGAAATAAAAGTTCTCTGCAATCACCTCACCCAGAGATAATCACTATTAATACGTGGATGAACACTTTAGACATTTCTAAACCATATAAACACATATAACTATATGTTATGTAATTGTACATAAATTTACAATAATATTGCACCTGCTTGTAAGCAATAGCTTTTTTCATTTGATGGTATGTTATGAACTATTTTCCATGTCAATAAATATAACTCCATACCATCATTTTTAGTGGTGACAAATATGTTGCATTGTATGGATGCTCTATAATTACTCCTCCGATCACTTGTTATTTGATATTAAAGTTGTTTCATATGTGTGTTTTTATAGAAATAAAATGTACGGCTGTAGGAATGCCCAGCTTAAGCCAAACCCAAATTATAATGCTTTCATTATCATTGCTTTCTGTCCTTTTCCATACCTTTTTATAATACAGTGAAAATGTCAATGTTTCTCAGTTATTTGTGAAAGATTTTAAATATTTTTAAGGATTTCAAGAGGCCAGAAAATGCAGAGAAATGTGTAATACAAGAGGGTTTTCCTGCCTTCTGGGTAGTGTGAACTGTATTAATTTGATAAGATCCAAAGCTTATACTCTCTCCGTTCTCTCATCTTATATAACACATTGAAGATACAAAGAGACATTTAACAATCATTGGTAAAATTAGCTCCCCAGCCAAAACCTTAGTTTAAAAATGCACTGAGTACCAAGCACTTGACTCCTGACTGTACCTCAATTGCTCCATGCTTAATCATTTCTCCCCATGAAAGTATATAAAAACTACCCTTGAATCACATAACTATGGTGACCATATCATTCATCACCCAAATGGGACACTTTAGAGAGTAAAATCAGAATTATTAATAATTATATGGGACAATTGGCATAACCAAAACTGTCCCAGGCAAGCTGGGACATACAATCAACCCAAATAGATCGGTTAAGGAAACTGAGGCATAGATTGCTTATGTGAACTATCGGAATTCACAGCTAGTAAATTACACATCGCCTGTTCCAGATCCATTCCCTTATCATGGATTTCTGGGTTCCCGAATATCTTTGCAAGTTTGTTCTCTGCAGGTGCCACTTCTTCCTATTAGGTGGGATTTCATGTCTTTATTGGAAATGCTTACTTTATTGGAAATTACTTTCTTTATTGGAAATGCATATATATATGCACACACACATATCCAATATATTGGATATATTATATAAATATAATAAATATATTTATATGAATATGTATCTATATATGTATGGATTTTTATACATATGAATACATCTATATTTTATATATGGATATGCATATAATATGGATGTATTTCTCTTTCCCTAGATGTAATAAACAACTATTAAATACTGAATGTCTTCTGCATTTTCATGGAATTGAGAAAAGTGCAGAGGGGTAGTTCATAGGTCCACCACTAGAGAGAGTGCTGGCCAAGAGTTAGTGTCTGTAGCCTGGAAGTTCCGTGCTTTATGAAAAAGGAACAAGAGCGGAATTTGTTCCCTATGTCTCCAGGAGAATGAGAAACTTTTGTATACAGCAAGAGACTCTTTCTCTCTACTTCTATGTCAAACTTTGTTTTTTTTTTAGCTATTGGCTGAATTCTAACATCTATCAGTAACTTTTGCTGCTCCATCTGTGTCTTTTTTTCCCAGAACCCTCTACTGTTTCCTCCTTTTTTTCAGGAGGGTCCCCCATTCCTCACAGGCCTCCTATCCAGTTTAGAGAGTATTTGAGAGGTTTTGTGGCTGCATTGTCTTAGAAAAGGAGCCCACATCGAGATCCCTTTGCCTCCACTCTTAAGCTGATTCGGCACAGTGCCATCTTGAAACTGGACACACTACTAAAGCACGTCCTGCTCTAGGGACCAGGGGTTATTGACTCTTTTCAGCTTTGAGTGCCTGCTGTCATTCCATCACATTTCCGTGAATGTCTGGAACACCATGCCCTTGGCTGCCTACAGCTTGGATCTGACAGAATTATTGAGATCCTAGCATCTAAATCTACACAAGACCTCCACAATCTCTCTGCAGGAAACTGATGGATCTGCATAGAAGGGAAGCTGTTGAACAGTCAACCATGCCACTGCATTTGCCCTGATTTTCTGGAAAGACCATCACACAGCTAGCCAGCCTGCTTGTGCATATGTAGCTTGACAGTCAGCCCAGTGGTTACCCAGCCCCACACAGAGAGCCCACCAGATACCCTGTTGGCCCTCCATGCCCACTTACACTGGGCTAGAAATCCAAGCTAGTGCCCTCATCCTCAGCAAAAACATGTCACCACTATCACAAACCTCTGCAGCTTAAGTCATTGAGGCAATCCCAGATATCACTAATGAGGATAAAAACTGAAGAAACTGTATGGAGGCCACACTACTGAGTCCAACCGAAACCAAAGCCAATGCACCATACCCAAACAACCCATAGGACTCATCTATGATTTACTCCATAAAATTAGAAAAAGTAACCCTTCCACTAAATGCATAGATATCAACAGAGAGACACAGGAAACATGGAAAAAGGAGGAAAAATAACTTCTCCAATGGAGCACAATAAGTCTCCAGTAACAGACCTCAAAGAAAAAAATATTTACAAAATGCCTGAAAAACAATTCAAAAATAATGATCTTTTTTTTTTTTTGAGACGGAGTCTCGCGCTGTGTCACCCAGGCTGGAGTGCAGTGGCGCGATCTCGGCTCACTGCAAGCTCCGCCTCCCAGGTTCACGCCATTCTCCTGCCTCAGCCTCCGAGTAGCTGGGACTACAGGCGCCCGCCACCACGCCCGGCTAGTTTTTTTTTTTTGTATTTTTAGTAGAGACGGGGTTTCACCATGTTAGCCAGGATGGAAAAATAATGATCTTAAGAAAATTCAGTGAGATATGAGAGAACATAAACAAAATTTCAATGAAATTAGGAAAACAGTTCATGATTTGAATGAGAAATTCAACAGAGATAGGTATTATATAAAAATAAAGTCTTGGAGCTGAAGAATTCAAAAATAGAAATTTAAAAAATACAATTGAGAGCTTCAATAACAATCTAGATAAAACAAAAGAATTTTTAAACTTGAAGTTTTTTGAAATAGCCCATTCAGAAAGAAAAAAAAAAAATTTAAAAAGAATTAAAAAGACTATAAGACCTCTAGGACAACATTAAGCAAACAAATATTTATGCTATCAAATTGTCAGAGGGAGATGAAAGGGAGAAAGGCATGAAAAACCAATTTAAAAAAATAATAGGTAAAGACTTTCCAAGTCTTGGAGAAATATGGGCATTCAGATCCAGGAAAAGTGAAGGTCTGCAAAGACATAACACTCAAAAAGTTACCCTTTAGATCACATCATAATGAAGCTGCCAAAAGTCAAAGACAAGATAAAGAGATAATTCCAAAAACTACAAGAGAAAAGCATAAAATCGCCGGGCGCGGTGGCTCAAGCCTGTAATCCCAGCACTTTGGGAGGCCGAGACGGGTGGATCACGAGGTCAGAAGATCGAGACCATCCTGGCGAACACGGTGAAACCCCGTCTCTACTAAAAAATACAAAAAACTAGCCGGGCGAGATGGCGGGCGCCTGTAGTCCCAGTTACTTGGGAGGCTGAGGCAGGAGAATGGCGTAAACCCGGGAGGCGGAGCTTGCAGTGAGCTGAGATCCGGCCACTGCACTCCAGCCCGGGTGACAGAGCGAGACTCCGTCTCAAAAAAAAAAAAAAAAAAAAAAAAAAGAAAAGCATAAAATCATGTATAGGGGCTCAACATAAACCTTATAGGCCAAGAGAGAGTAAAGTGATATATTGGAAGTGCCAAAAGGAAAAAAAAAAAAAAACGCCAGCCAATAGTACTATATTCAGTAAAGATATAATTGCTATCATGAAAACACATGAAAGTATAATACCAATAGAAATAAATGCATAAATCAAACTCAGAAGTTTTCAGTGTTATGGTGCTATGTAAATCTTTCATGCCTCTAGTACGAAGATTTAAAGTCAAATGGTAAAAACAACAACATACAGGTTTACAGTAGTCTATTATAACTACAAGACTCTATGTTAGCCCCATGTTAAGCATAAAGAAAGAAATTACAGCAGATGAATGAATGAAGCAAAGAAAGGAAACAAAGCTGAGCATACAGAAAACCACCATATTAGAGAGGCCAACAGCAAAAGAATAAGAGAGGAACAAAAACCTACAAAACAACCAGAAAACAATTACCAAAATGACAGAAATATTTCTCGACTTATCAACAATAAACCTGAATGTAAATGGATAAAATTTCCCAACCAAAAGAGACAGAGTGGTGAATAGTTTTTTAAAGACCTTACTATATGCTGCTTATAAGAGACTCCTCTCCCTATTAAAGACAAACAGACTGAAAGTGAAGAAATAAGATAAGATACTCCATGCAAATGGAAACCAAAAAGCAGAGAAAGTAGCCACTCATTTCAGATAAAATAGACTTTAAATAAAAATTTTAAATGAGATAAAGCAAGTCATTGTGTAGTGATAAAAGGAGCAACTGAAAAACAAAAATAACAGGTGTGTATACATATATCTATGTACATATATATACATATAGATGTATATATACACACCCAACACTAGTGCACCCAACTATATAAAACAAATATTATTAGATCTAAAGGGAGGGATAGGCTATAACACAATAATAATAAGAAATATCAATACCCAACTTTCTACAATGGACAAAATAATTTAACAAACATCAGGCTTTAACTGCACCAAATGAATCTAACAAATATTTACGAAACACTCCATCCAGCAGCTTCAGAATATGTATTCCTTTTAACTATACAACAAATATTCTTCAATATAAATGATATGCTAGGCCACAGAAGTAGTATTACAAATTTAAGAGGATAAAATTAAATCAAGTTTTTTTAACCACAATATTATAAAACTAGAAATTAACAACAACAAACAACTTTGGAAACTTTCACAGAAATACTTGGAAATGAAACAACATGCTCTTAAATAACCAATGGGTCAGTGAAGAAATTAAAGGGAAATTTTAAAATAATTATTTAAACAAAAGAGAACAAAACTATGTTATCTCAACACCTATGAGCCACACAGACACAAAAAAAATTCTAAAAAAGATGTTTGTAGCAATAAGCACATACATTAAAAATACTCACACCTGTAATTCAAGCACTTTTGGAGGCTGAGACAGGTGGATCATGAGGTCAGGAGATTGAGACCATTCTGGCTAACATGGTGAAACCCCATCTCTACTAAAAATACTAAAAAATTAGGTGGGTGTGGTGGCACGTGCCTGTAGTCCCAGCTACTCGGGAGGCTGAGGCAGAAGAATAGCTTGAACCTGAGAGGTGGAGGTTGCAGTGAGCCAAGATTGCGCTACTGGACTCCAGCCTGGGTGACAGAGCGAGACTCATTCTCAAAAAAAAGAAAAAAAATAAAAAGAACTTTAATAAATAGCCTAAAGAAGCACCACAAGAAACTAGAAAAAGAACAAACTAAACTACAAATGAGTCGAAGTAAGAAAATAATAAAGCTCAGGGCAGAAATAAACAAAACAGAGATGAGGGCAATAAGCAAATAAACAAAACAGAGATGGGGAAGAAAGAATATTAGCAAAATTTTTTAAAAGGTAAACAAAATTAACAAACCATTAGCTAGACTAACTAAAAATAAATAAATAAATAAATAAATAAAGAAGATGTGAAGAAGTAAAATCAGAGGTGAAAAAGAAGACATTCTGATGCATATCACAGAAATACAAAGGACTATAAAAGACAATTATCTACTACTATACACCAACCAATTTGATGTCATACAAGGAATGAATACATTTCTGGATACATAAAACCTACCAAGATTAAATTATAAAGAAATAAAAACTGTGAACAGACCAAAAATGATTGAGACAATTGAATCACTAATTTAAAAATCTTTCATCAAAGACAAGCACAGGACCTGGATGGCTCCACTGCTGAATTCTACCAAACATTTAAAGAAGAACTAATATAAATCCTTATTAAATTATTCCATAAAATTAAACAGAAGGGGAGACTTCCAAACTCGCTTTACAAGGCCAGCAATACTCCACCTCCAAAACTGGACAGGTACACACAAAAAAAGAAAACTACAGATGGTAACCCTGATAAACATAGATGTCAAATTTATCAACAAGATACTAACAAATCAAATTAAATAACACATTAAAAACAGCCTTCACTATAATGAAGTAGGACTGATATCAAAGATACAACAATGGTTCAACATATGCAAATTAAGAAATATAATACACCACATTAATAGATAAAAAGACAAAACCTTATGATCATTTTAATAGACGCAGAGAGGTATTTGACAAAATTCAACATTGTTTTATGATTAAAACTCTCAACA
Source organism: Theropithecus gelada (assembly GCF_003255815.1). Lineage (NCBI taxonomy): Eukaryota > Metazoa > Chordata > Mammalia > Primates > Cercopithecidae > Theropithecus > Theropithecus gelada. Next base: position 10,635,810 of record NC_037672.1, on the reverse strand, counting down.
AACTAGGTGTGAAAGATACGTACCTCAACAAAATTAAGGCTATAGATGGCAAACTCTCATATAACATTACAATGAATAGGAAAAAGTCGAAGGCTTTTCTTGTAGCATTAGGAACAAGACAAAGATGTTCAGCTATATGGCTTCTATTTCATATAGTACTAGAATTTAGAGCAATTAAGCAAGAGAAAGTAATAAAGAGCATCCAAATTGGAAAGGAAAATATCAAATTATCATTTGTAGATAACATAATCTAATATATACAAAATCCTAAAGATTCCACCAAAAAACTGTTAGAATAAATGAATTCAGCAAAATTGCAAGATACAAAATCTACACAGAAAATCAGTAGTGTTTTTATATGTTATTAGTGAACTATGTGAAAAATAAATCAAGAAACCAAATCCATTTACAATAACTATAAAAAAAAACCCAAAGATACTCAGGAATAAATTTAAATAAAGAGAGGAAATATCTGTGCATGGAGAAATACAAAATGTTGATAGTAGAAATTAAGGAGAATGAAAATAAATGAAAAACCCCATGTTCATGGATTGAAAAACATTGTTAACATGACCATGCTACCCAAAGTAATTTACAGATTTAACACAATGTGTATTAAAATACCAATAGCATTTTTTGCAGACATAGAAAATACAATACAAGAATTCATTTGGAAACACAAAAGAGCCTGAATCGCCAAAGCAATCCTGAGCAAAAAGAAAAAAGCTGCAGATATGATACATCTGACTTCAAAATATATTACAAAAGTATAGTAACCCAAACAGCAGGGTGCTGACATAAATACAGACACATAAATCAATGGAATAAAATAGACAGCCTAGAAATAAATGAATGAGCCTGGAAATAAATGAATACACCTATAGCCAACTAATATTTGCCAAAGGTGCCAAGAACACATATTAAAGACAGTCTTTTCAATAAGTAGTGCTGGGAAAATTGGATATACGCATGCAGAATAATGAGACTAGATTCCTACCTCTGACTATATACAAAAAGCAATTAAAAATGAATTAAGGACTTAACTATAAGACATGAAATTGGCCGGGCGCGGTGGCTCAAGCCTGTAATCCCAGCACTTTGGGAGGCCGAGGCGGGTGGATCACGAGGTCAGGAGATCGAGACTATCCTGGCTAACATGGTGAAACCCCGTCTCTACTAAAAATACAAAAAACTAGCCGGGCGTGGTGGCGGGTGCCTGTAGTCTTAGCTACTTGGGAGGCTGAGGGGGGAGAATGGCGTGAACCCGGGAGGCGGAGCTTGCAGTGAGCTGAGATCACGCCACTGCACTCCAGCCTGGGAGCACAGCGAGACATGAAATTATAGAAGTCCTAGAAAAAAATCACAGGGGAAATGCTTCACAATATTGGCTGCAAAAGAATTTTAAAATTATACATGAAAAGGAAGGCAACAAAAACAAAATTAAACCAATGGGATTATATCAAACTAGAGATATTTTATACAGCAAAGGAAACAACAGAGGAAAGAGAACCTATAGAAGAAAATCGCTTTCAAACTATAGAATTGACAAGATGTTAATTTTCTTGAATATGTACGAAACTTTAAAAACTCAACAGCAAAAAGAATAAGTTGATTAAAACACGGCCAATATACCTTAATAGACATTTCGCAAAAGGAGACGTACAAATGGCCAAAGGTATACAAAAAAATGATTACCGTCACAAATCATCACAGAAATGCAAATCAAAACCACAACGAGATATCACGCCAGGCAGAATGGTTGTTATCAAAAAGACAAAAGAAACCATGTGTCAGCAAGGATGTAGAGAAAAGGATGTATTTACATATTCTTGGTGGGATTATAAACTAGTATAACCATTATGGAATACAGCACGAAGGTTCCTCAAAAAATTAAAAATAGAACTACCATATGATGAAGCAATCCCATTACTGTGTATAAATTCAAAATGAAAGCAGCTGGAGAGGAGGTGGTGGAGCATGATGGCTGAACAGAAGCCTTCAGCAATTGTCTCCACTGCAGGAATACCACATTTAACAACTATTTACGCACACAAATAAATACCTTCATAAGGAACAAAATTCAGGTGAGCCATCACAGTACCTGGTTTTAACATTATATTAAGAAAGAAGGCACTGAAGAGGGTAGGAAAAACAGTCTTGAATCACCTACATCACCCCATCCCTTTTCTGTGGCAGCAGCCATGTGATGTGGTGTGTAGAGAGAATCTATTCACTTGCAGAAGGGAGAGGGCAGTGATTATGGTAGTTTGCATTGGAACTCTGTGCTGCCCTGTCACATAGAAAGAAACACAGGGAAGGACTCAGCTGGCTTCCATTGAGGGAGAATTTAGACAAGTCCTAGACAGAAGTGAACAACCCATCCCAACAAGTGGCTCTAAGTTTCCAGCAGGCCCTGCCCATGGGCAGGCTGGTCTTGAACTCCTGGCTTCGTGATCCATCCACCTCAGCCTCCTAAAGTGCTGGAATTACAGGCATGAGCCACCACACCCGGCCAGATGATGTAATCTTATATGTGGGAAAACTTAAGACTCTACCAACAAAAACTATTAGAACAGATAAAGTAAAGTTGCAGAATACAAAATCAACATATAAAAATCAATAGCATTTCTATATGCCAACACTGAATAATCTGAAAAATAAATCCAGAAGTAATAGATAAAAAATGTGGTACATAGAAACAATGGACTACTATTCAGCCATTAAAAAAATGAATTCCTGTCATTTGAGACAACACGCATAGAACTGGAGGATGTTACGTTATGTGAAATAAGCCAGGAACAGAAAGACAAACTTCACATGTTCTCATTTGTTTATGGAAGCTAAAATTCAAAACAATTAAACTCATGGAGATGGAGAGTAGAATGACGGTTACCCAAGGCTGGGAAGGGTAGTGTTTGTAGGGGTTTGGGGGAAGAGGAGGTGGTTAATGGGCATAATATATTCAGAAAAATACAGTTGAATAGAATTAACAAGATATAGTATTTGATAGCACACCAGGGAGACTACAGTCAATAATAATTTATTGTACATTTCAGAATAGCTAAAAGTGTAAAATTGGATTGATTTTTTTGTAACACAAATGATAAATGCTTGATGTCATGCATATCTCATTTACCCGTACATGATTATTATGCATTGCATGCCTGTATAAAAACATCTCATGCATCTCATAAAGAAATACACCTACTAGGTACCCACAAGTATTAAAAATAAAAAAGTTTATTTCAGCGCTATTTACAATGCGCAAGATATAGAATCAACCTAAGTGTTCAACAATGGATGCATGGATAAAGAAAAAGGGGTATATATACTCGATGGAATACTTCAGCCATAAAAAGCAGTGAAATTCTGTGACGCAACAACATGAATGAATCTGGAGGGTATCATCTGAGTGAAGAAAACTAAGGCACTGAAAGGCAAATACCTCATCTCACTCATATGTGGAATCTAAAATAAAAGTTTTTTAGGCTGAAATCAAAGAAGCAGAATGCAGAACAGTGATTATTAGAGATGGGGAAGTGGGGCAGAGGAAGAAGAATGGGGAACGACTGTTCAACAGGTACACAGCTCCTATTAGGATTAATAATTTCTGGTGGTCTACAGCACAGTAGGGTGACTATCCTTAAGAGTAAAGTGTTTTACATTACAAAATAGCTAGAAGAGAAGTATTCGAATGTTCTCACCACAAATAAACAATGAATGAGGTGATAGGTACACTAACTATCCGAATTGAATCATTATATATGTATCAAAACGTCAAATTGTACCTCATATTTTAAGTACGATAAAAAATGTGTCAATTTACAAAGAAAGGACGGGCGCAGTGGCTCATGCCTGTAATCCCAGCACTTTGGGAGCAAGGCGGGCGGATCACGAGGTCAGGAGATCCAGACCACGGTGAAACCCCGTCTCTACCAAAAATACAAAAAATTAGCCGGGCACGGTGGTGGGAGCCTGTAGTCCCAGCTACTTGGGAGGTTGAGGCAGGAGAATGGCGTGAATCCGGGAGACGGAGCTTGCAGTGAGCCGAGATAGCGCCACTGCACTCCAGCCTGGGTGACAGAGAGAGACTCCATCTCAAAAAAAAAAAAAAAAGGAAATAGGACTATTCCATGTTCCTTAATACAAAGAAAAATTCAATGTGAGCCTGAAAACAGTGACTAAGAACAGATCATATTTTATGTATGTCAGGCCTCTGAGCCCAAGTCAAGCCATTGCATCCCCTGTGACTTGCACGCCCAGATGGCCTGAAGTAACTGAAGAATCACAAAAGAAGTGCAAATTCCCTGCCCCGCCTTAACTGATGACATTCCACCACAAAAGACGTGAAAATGGCCGGTCCTTGCCTAAGTGATGACATTACCTTGTGAAAGTCCTTTTCCTGGCTCATCCTGGCTCAAAAAGTTCCCCACTGAGCACCTTGTGACCCCCACTCCTGCCCGCCAGAGAATAACACCCCTTTGACTGTAATTTTCCTTTACCTACCCAAATCCTATAAAATGGCCACACCCTTATCTCCCTTCGCTGACCCTCTTTTCAGACTCAGCCCACCTGCACCCAGGTGAAATAAACAGCCATGTTGCCCACACAAAGCCTGTTTGGTGATCTCTTCACACGGACGCGCATGACATTTTGGTGCCGTGACTCGGATCAGGGGACCTCCCTTGGGAGATCGATCCCCTGTCCTCCTGCTCTTTGCTCCGTGAGAAAGATCCACCTATGACCTCTGGTCCTCAGACCAACCAGCCCAAGGAACATCTCACCAATTTTAAATTGGGTGAGCGGCCCCTTTTTTACTCTCTTCTCCAACCTCTCTCACTATCCCTCAACCTCTTTCTCCTTTCAATCTCTCCCTTCTCTTAATTTCAATTCCTTTCATTTTCTGGTAGAGACAAAGGAGACACATTTTATCCATGGACCCAAAACACCTGCGCCAGTCACGGACTGGTGTTTAATCCCTTGGTGTTTAATCATTGCAGGGACGTCTCTGATTACTCACCCACGTTTCAGGTGTCTGACCACGCTGCAGGGACACCTGTCTTGGTCCTTCACCTTTAGCAGCAAGACCCGCTTTTCCGGGGAAGGGGAAAGCACCCCGACCCCTTCTCTCCCTGTTTCTACCCCTTCTCTGCTTTTCTGAAGGAGGGGCAAGAACCCCGACCTCTTATTTTTGCGCCCCAATCTCTTATTTTTGTGCCCCAATACCTTATTTCTGCTCCCCGACCCCTTTCCTGCTTTTCTGAAGGGCAGGAACCCCTGAACTCCTTCTCTCTGTGTCTCTACTCTCTCTTTTCTCTGGGCTTGCCTCCTTCACCATGGGCAACCTTCCACCCTCCATTCTTCCTGCTTCTCTGTAGCCTGTGTTCTCAAGAACTTAAAACCTCTTCAACTCACACCTGATCTGAAACCTAAATGCCTTATTTTCTTCTACAATGCCGCTTGACTCCAATACAAACTCGACAGTAGTTCCAAATAGCCAGAAAACGGCACTTTCAATTTTTCCATCCTACAAGATCTAAATAATTCTTGTTGTAAAATAGGCAAACAGTCTGAGGTGCCTGACGTCCAGGCATTCTTTTACATATCAGTCCCTCCCTAGTCTCTGTTCGCTTCTCCCAAATCTTCCTTCTTTCCCTCCCGCCTGTCCCCTCAGTCCCAACCCCAAGAGTCGCTGAGTCTTTCCAGTCTTCCTTTTCTACAGACCCATCTGACCTCTTCTCTCCTCGCCAGGCTGAGCTAGGTCCCGATGTTCCCTCAGCCTCGGCTCCACCACCCTGTAATCCTTTTATTACCTCCCCTCCTCACACCTGGGCTGGCTTACAGTTTCCTTCCGCGACTAGCCCTCCCCCACCTGCCCAGCAATTTCCTCTTAAAAAAGTGGCTAGAGCTAAAGGCATAGTCAAGATTAATGCTCCCTTTTCTTTATCTGACCTCTCCCAAATTAGTTAGCATTTAGGCTCTTTTTCATCAAATATGAAAAACCCAGCCCAGTTCATGGCCCGTTTAGCAGCAACCCTGAGACGCTTTACAGCCCTAGACCCTGAAAGGCCAGAAGGCCATCTTATTCTTAATATGCATTTTATTTTATTACCCAATCTGCTCCCAACATTAAATAAAACCCCAAAAATTAAATTCCAGCCCTCAAACCCCACAACAGAACTTAAAGAACCTCGTCTTCAAGGTGTACAATAATGGAGTAGAGGCAGCCAAGAAGCAACTTATTTCTGAGATGCAATTCCTTGCCTCCACTGTGAGACAAACCCCAGCCACATCTCCAGCACACAACTCCAAACACCTGAACCGCAGCTGCCAGGGGTTCCTCCAGAACCTTCTCCCCCAGGAGCTTACTACAAGTGCCAGAAATCTGGCCACTGGGCTAAGGAATGTCCGCAGCCCGGGATTCCTCCAAAGCCGTGTCCCATCTGTGCAGGACCCCACTGGAAATTGGACTGTCCAACTCACCCAGGAGCCACTCCCAGAGCCCCTGGAGCTCTGGCCCAAGGCTCTCTGACTGACTCCTTCCCAGACCTTCTCAGCTTAGTGGCTGAAGACTGACCTGCCCCATCACCTCGGAAGCCTCCTGTACCATCACAGACACTTTGGGTAACTCTTACAGTGGAGCATAACTCCATCCCCTTCTTAATCAATACGGAGGGTACCCACTCCACATTACCTTCTTTTCCAGGGCCTGTTTCCCTTGTCTCCATAACTGTTGTGGGTATTGACGGCCAGACTTCTAAACCTCTTAAAACTCCCCAACTCTGGTGCCAACTTGGACAATATTCTTTTAAGCACGCCTTTTTAGTTATCCCCAACTGCCCAGTTCCCTTATTAGGCCAAGACATTTTAACTAAATTTTCTGCTTCCCTGACTATTCCCAGGCTACAGCCACACCTCATTGCTGCCTTTTCCCCCAGTTCAAAGCCTCTTTCACATCCTCCCCTCATATCCCCCCCACCTTAACCCCCAAATATAGGATAAAACCTAATCACCCTTACCCCACTCAACGCCAATATCCCATCCCACTGCACGCTTTAAAAGGATTAAAGCCTGTTATCACTTGCGTGCTACAGCATGGGTTTTTAAAACCTATAAACTCTCCTTAAAATTTCCCCATTTTACCTGTCCAAAAACAAGTCTTACAGATTAGTTCAAGATCTGCACCTTATCAACTAAATTGTTTTGCCTATCCACCCTGTGGTGCCCAACTCATACACTCTTTTGTCCTCAATATCTTCCTCCACAACTCACTATTCCATTCTTGATCTTCAAGATGATTTTTCACTATTCCCCTGCACCCTTCATCCCAGCCTCTCTTTGTTTTCACTTAGACTGACCCTGACACCCATCAGACTCAGCAAATTACCCAGGCTCTACTGCTGCGAGGCCTCAAGAACAGACCCCATTACTTCAGTCAAGCCCAAATTTCTTCCTCATCTGTTACCTATCTCGGCATAATTCTCAGAAATACACACTCACTCTCCCTGCTGATGGTGTGCGGCTAATCTCCCAAACCCCAATCCCTTCTACCAAACAACAACTCCTTTCCTTCCTAGGCATGGTTAGTGTAGTCAGAATTCTCACACAAAAGCTGGGACCCAGTCCTGTAACCTTTCTGTCCAAACGACCTTACTGTTTTAGCCTAGCCCTCATGTCTGTGTGCAGCGGCTGCCACTGCTTTAATACTGTTAGAGGCCCTAAAAATCACAAACGATGCTCAACTCTTTACAGTTCTCATAACTTCCAAAATCTATTTTCTTCCCCCAACCATCGCTCAAGACAATGGTTATGCTGATAAGGTAGCTAAAAAAGTAGCCATCAAAAGACATCAGATGCTATCGCTGGGGACAATGCTTATGCTGATAAGTTAGCTAAAAAAAAGCAGCTAGCGTTCCAACGTCTATCCTTCACGGCAGTTTTCCTCCTTCACATCGGCCACTCCCACCTACTCCCCCGCTGAAACTTCCACCTATCAATCCCTTCCCACACAAGGCAAATGGTTCTTAGACCAAGGAAAATATCTCCTTCCAACCTCTCAGGCCCATTCTATTCTGTCGTCATTTCATAACCTCTTCCATGTAGGTTACAAGCCGCTAGCCCGTCTCTTAGAACCTCTCATTTCCTTTCCATCATGGAAATCTATCCTCAAGGAGATCACTTCTCAGTGTTCCATCTGCTGTTCTACTATCCCTCAGGGATTGTTCAGGCCCCCTCCCTTTCCTACACATCAAGCTCGAGGATTTGCCCCTGTCCAGGGCTGGCAAATGACTTTACTCACATGCCCCAAGTCAGAAAACTAAAATATTTCTTAGTCTGGGTAGATACTTTCACTGGATGGGTAGAGGCCTTTCCCACAGGGTCTGAGAAGGCCACCACGGTCATTTCTTCCCTTCTGTCAGACATAATTCCTCAGTTTGGCCTTCCTAACTCTATACAGTCTGATATTGGACCAGCCTTTAATAGTCAAATCACCCAAGCAGTTTCTCAGGCTCTTGGTATTCAGTGAAACCTTTATATCCTTTACCGTCCTCAATCTTCAGGAAAGGCAGAATGGATTAATGGTCTTTTAAAAACACACCTCAACAAGCTCAGTCACCAACTTAAAAAGGACTAGACAATACTTTTACCACTTTCCCTTCTCAGAATTCAGGCCTGTCCTCAGAATGCTACAAGTTCCAGCCCATTTGAGCTCCTGTGTGGACACTCCTTTTTATTAGGTCCCAGTCTCATTCCAGACACCAGACCAACTTAGACTGCACCCCAAAAAACTTTCATCCCTACTGTCTTCTCTCTAGTCATACTCCTATTCACCATTCTCAAATACTCACAAAGCCCTGCTGATGTTTACACTGCTGGTTTACACGGTTTCTCCAAGCCATCACAGCTGATATCTCCTGGTGCTATCCCAAACCACCACTCAAAATTCCCTCTTAAAGTAAATAAATAATCTTTGCTGGCAGGGCTATGCTGAGCCTCCTTGGGCACTCTCTAATTAGATGTCCTAGGTCCTCCCAATTCTTAGTCCTTTAATACCTGTTTTTTCTCCTCTTATTCAGACCTTGTGTCTTCCGTTTACTTTTTCAATTCATACAAAACCACATCCAGGCCATCACCAATCATTCAATATGACAAATATTTCTTCTAACGACCCCACAATACCACCCCTTACCACAAAATCTTCCTTCAGCTTAATCTCTCCCACTCTAGGTTCCCACACCGCCCCTAATCCTGCTTGAAGCAGCCCTGAGAAACATCGCCCATTCTCTCTCCATACCACCCCCCAAAAATTTTCGCCACCGCACCACTTCAACACTATTTTGTTTTATTTTTCTTATTAATATAAGAAGGCAGGAATGTCAGGCCTCTGAGCCCAAGCCAAACCATTGCATCCCCTGTGACTTGCATGCCCAGATGGCCTGAAGTAACTGAAGAATCACAAAAGAAGTGAAAATACCCTGCCCCGCCTTAACTGATGATATTCCACCACAAAAGAAGTGAAAATGGCCGGTCGTTGCCTTAGGTGATGACATTACCTTGTGAAAGTCCTTTTCCTGGCTCAATCTGGCTCAAAAAGCTCCCCCACTGAGCACCTTGTGACCCCCACTCCTGCCCGCCAGAGAACAACCTCCCTTTGACTAATTTTCCTTTACCTACCCAAATCCTATAAAATGGCCCCACCCTTATCTCCCTTCGCTGACTTTCTTTTCGGACTCAGCCCACCCGCACCCAGGTGAAATAAACAGTCATGTTGTTCACACAAAGCCTGTTTGGTGCTCTCTTCACACGGACGCACATGACAATGTGTTAAGGAGAAATACACACAGGCCCAAGTTTTCCTTATGTTTGTTCTCTATTTCTCGGACATCTGAAGGAAGTAGATAAGATACGGGAACATGAAGAGATCCAACTTCACCTCAGGAATTCTTATTTACATTAGAAGAATTAACTGTGAACGATTTCTTTTTCTTTTTGTTAATTTGAAAGTCACCGTCAGGACCTTGGAGAATCTTGATTCTATCATGGAGGATAGTTAACACTCCTTGTTGCATGGCATCAGTGACTACCTATGTTCCTGTAACCATTTCTGGGTTTAATTAAAATGTTGAACACTGCAGGGTTAAAGACAAGACCATCAGATGCATTACTAGGGAACTCTGTCGATTTTACATTGATTCATTAGTTCTTGCCTTATGATTTATGCAATCCCCTATGAAACCAATTATTACACTGTCACTTAATGCACATTTCTAGATCTTGAACATGATGGACTCATGAGATTTTTTGGAAATGCCTTCTTAAATCCAGGTTAAAAAATGTGTGTCTATTTCTGAGTCTAAAATACCTGTCAAAAATTCTAGTAGGTTTAGTTTGTTCTGACTCATTCTATGAACCAGTGCTGTGTTTTAATGGCTCCTACCTTTTATCTAAGCATTGATCTGTTTAATAATTCAATACATTTTTATTTCTCATTTATTTTGTGATAAGCATTGTGCTAAATACTTGTTTCAAATCACTATCATTGAATATTTGGTATCTGTGTGGTCTCCTTTTTAAAAATTAAAAAAAAAAAAATTTGCTCACCAAGTCTTCAAGAACCTAGTTTCCCCAGAATTCTTAGCTAATCATTGCCAATGTTTCTCTGATATCAACTTCCAGACTTTAAAATAAATATCAGATATATAATTTATCTATCACAGACTAGACACCTGAACTCAAAATTATCTAAAGCTAAGCTATGTTTTTAATTTTTTGCTGAAGAGTTTCCTTTTCTTGGGACCTTGTTTTTCCTCTACCTCTTTGAGGATCATATGAAAGTCTTTTGAACCTTTCTATTGACTTAGATTAATTCTGTAGCATGTCCTCACTTCTGTATTCTAGGTTATTTCTTTTATAGCCCATCCCCAACTTTTGGTATTCTTGGAAATGAGAAAACGGGGCAGTAAAAAGTGCCTTTTAGGCATTATCGTGGCTGCTCTGTCTTCCTCTGAGTGATATCTTGCTTCTCTCTATGATTTTTATGGGGATAGTCACTTTTTTTTTTTTTTTTGATACAGAGTCTCACACTGTTGTCCAGGCTGAAGTGCAGTAGAGTGATCTTGGCTCACTGCAACCTCCACCTCCTGGCTTCAAGCAATTCTCCTGCTTCAGCCACCTGAGTAGCTGGGACTACAGGCACGTGCCACCACACCCAGCTAATTTTTTGTATTTTTAGTAGAGATGGGGTTTCACAATGTTGGCCAGGATGGTCTGGATCTCTTGACCTCGTGATTCTCCCGCCTCAGGTGTGAGCCACCAGCACCTGGCCCACTTTTGTTTTTTGTTATATAGGCACAGTATTTCCAACAAGCCACAGATATTATTGTTTCTGTACTTGAACCCTTATGCCTTAGTCCCAGTTACAGTAGCCTTAGCTACCTGTGACATCTTGTTAGGTTATATCTACTGTGCTATGCATTGATGATCCTGCTGAGTAAATGCAGTAATTCTAGTAAAATAAAATAATGTTTCTGGGCAAGATTATATATAAAAATCTTCAAAGTCAATTATTCATTCAATCTTAATAGTTCCAAATAATGACCAGAAATCATATGTGGTTCTATAGTATCAAACCCCATGATTTGGAGGGGCTATTTGTGTATGATTTTTGCGAATATTCCTTAGTAAAATTGTCTATTTTACCTCAAAATCTTGCCTTTGGTTACCTAACAATGGATTATTTTTAAAAATAATTTGCAAAATTGCTATGCAAGAATGTTTGAAACCACACACTACAGTGAATATTGATTGAGATTGAGTACCTACATCATGAAAAGCTGTGTCTTTTCCCAGAAAACTTACTATGAAAAAAAGAAATAAACAACAATTAAAATAAAACAGAGCCAAAAATGCAGGCGTATCTCAGAGCCCTAAGGTTATTTTGTTTTGTGTTACTTTTCTTTCCCTTTAATTTTTCTTTTCATATTTCCTTCTAGAAACCCTGTCTCCCCAAGAGAAAAAGTCCTCATTGTTGCAAGATCACTAAAAGATTTACAGAAGAAATGGGCTCTTTTGTTTTTGTTCTTCATTCATCTTCTTACGTTAAAACAAATACATTTGCATTCTGAAATCAACAGCATCAGTCAAGTATGCTTTTCGTAGACTAACCTCTAAAAAAAGGTTTATTTGAACCTTTTGGAGGCTTTGATGGTAAAACTGAAAAGTCCCAAACTATTTTCATTCATCCCACTTGGAATACATCAGAAATTATGTTGCTGAAATTAATGCATGCCAGTTAGTCTTTTGTCTTATTGGCTTTGTGTCAATTTCATCAGTGGTTTTATTTGTTAAATTGTGCACATCCTACATGACTTTCATACAGAAAGCTCCTCTTGTTTCATGTTTATTTAGGGCTTCCACTTGAAATATTGCATTCTTAGCCTCACAATTCTCCTGTGGTAGAGGCAAGGATGGTATTAATATTTCCATTTCACAGATAGTGAAATGTATATTTAATTGGAATTAGCAATTTGCTAATTGGGCTATAAGTCACCTAGCAAAACCGAAACATGAACTCTGGTCTTATGATTGCATATTCAGTGACATTTCTATATCTCTTTGGCACCAAATCCAGCATTAAGTAAGGAATACGGGTAATGGCTATTCCGTAACCCAAAAATGTCTTTCTAAGTCTGCTTCATCTTGAGGGCATCGCCTCATTTTCACCCTTCTTTTTGTACACATACTTTCAAAAGTATTGTTCAGTGACAAATAATGCTGTGGAAAAAATAGCAGGAGAGGCAATATAGTTTTTAGATGGCCCAGAATCTAAATCTCCCCATCCCCAACTAAAACAAAGAGAGCAACTAAAATACCTAAACAAACACGAATGGACAACTTACAATAAAACTGGGTGATTGGATAGCCCCATAAATCCCCAAAATATAAGCAGGTGTGGACAAACAACCAACAGCTGTGAGACTCATGCTACACAGCATCTGTGTGGTGGAAAGAGACTCATGTGACACCAGCATCTGTGCATAGAAAGAAGAGAGAAAAATGGGGCACCTGGAAGCTTCAAAAGAGAAGAGCTGCAAAATTGCCACAGGTATTGTTGCAGTTTGCATTACCAGGAAAAAGACAATGAGAGGGATATTTGCATAACAGGCTTTTTTTAGGAAGTGATTTTGGGATCCATGCCTATGGAAGGGAGGGAAGAGAAGTAGCACTGGGCAGAGAGAGTGGAGCTGTAATATAATTCTAAAGAGGGCTTCAGCAAATCTCCTGGGAGCTCTGGAGTTGGACTGGATAATTAGAGTTGTTCTAAGATTGGGCAAGGTTGCCTGGACGTTATTATTTTTCCACATTGATTAGCCATTAAGTAGGAGCTAATCCTACAAAGCTTTATGACCTTGGGTGAGTAAGATTATTTTAGCTGTGGCAATCCCCACAGTGAGTCGTAACAGATGGAGGCCCATCTTTTAGCAATCCTTTCAGCAGCTGAAAGAATAAATCTTTCATTCCTGAAGAGGAATTTAAGCAGTGCTTCACTGAGTCACCAAAAGCACTTATTGGGAAGTCTGAGTATAGTAACCAATACTGGGAGTCTGTTCCATAGACTTCAACATAGGGGTGAAGTAAGGGTTCTACAGTAATGCGTTGGAGTGGTCTGAGACCTGTGTATGTTCTAAACTAAAGACTTGAAGCTCCATACTAGGACAAAGCCATATGCTAAGAAATAGTTGCTGAAAGAAGAGTACAAATTGAGCAGAACAGGCCAAACAGGGACAAAGAAAAGAGAATACCCCCAAAATATTGGAAGATACCATCAGAAAGTATAAAGCCATTTTTTATTATATCAAAATATAAACAACAAAAATAACAGCAAAAGAAGATGCCCTAGGGTAGTTAACCTTAAAGCAGCTATTCTATCCCACCGTCTTCCTTTTAAAAGTACTGGAAAAGTAATTTTATGCAAAATGAGAAACACAAAAGAATTCTATATGAAGTAATTGTAAGAAAAAGAAAATACAAGGAGCAGAACAAAGTCTGTACAAACAATGAAATTCTGCCAGAGCATATGTCTATAAAACAGATTTTTATCTGCAAACTATTTTAAAGCAACTTAAAGAAATTGAGAAAATAATAGAAGCTTTGAAAGAAACCGTTAAGCAAAAGAAGTTCAGAAATGATGTGATTGGAGGAGAGGAGTGTTTGAAAAGCACAAACCAAAAATAAAATTCTAAGGCTCCCCAACCATTTGAATGAACTTCCTCCTCAGTCAGGGCACTCTAAAATTTAACCTGAAATACTGGTTCAGGCCATGACCTGAAGTGGGCATCAGCCATGCCTCATTATCCCCTCCAGCTTTAACATCAACACAGACCTTAAATCTGATAAAACTTATGGCCAAGTTCGTTTTACCAAGAAACGTAAGTTTGTTTTAACACTTTATAATAAATCAATGTAATTTTTCATATTAATAGACTATATATAAAATATGATGATCTCAAGAAATACAAAGTATTTCATAAAATTCAACATCCATTTATGTTAAAAGCTTCCAGAAAACTAGATATTAAGCAACCTTTATCAAGCTGATGAAAAGCACCTACAAACTCTCTAGCCAACAACATTCTTGATGTGAAAGAATGACTGTTTTCCCTGTAACATTGAAACAGTACGAGGATGACTGGTCTCTCAATTCCTATTCAACATCCTGCTGATATTTTTATCACATGAAATAATTCAAAGGGAGCCAAATCATGAATAAGCTCCCACTCACAACTGCTGCAACGGGAATAAAATACCTAGGAATACAGCCAACAAAGGACGTAAAGGACCTCTTCAAAGAGAACTACAAACCACTGCCCAAGGAAATAAGAAAGGACACAAACAAATAGAAGAGCACTCCACCCTCATGGATAGGAAGATTCAATATCATGAAAATGGCCATACTACCCAAAGTAATTTATAGATTCAACACTATTCTCATCAAACTACCATTGACATTCTTCACAGTATTAGAAAAAGCTACTTTAAAATTCATGCGGAACCAAGAAAGAGCCCATATGGGCAATATAATTCTAAACAAAAAGAACAAAGCTGAAGGCATCATGATACCTGACTTCAGACTACTACATGGCTATAGTTGAACATGCAGACTAATAGAACAGAACAGAGACCCCAGAAATAAGACCACGCATCTACAACCATCTGGACTTTGACAAACCTGTCAAAAGCAAGCAATGGGGAAAGGATCTCCTATTCAGTACATGGTTCTAGGAAAACTGGCTAGCCATATGCAGAAAACTGAAACTGGACCCCTTCTTTACACCTTACAGAAAAATTAACTCAAGATGGATTAAAGACTTAATGTAAAACCCAAAACCATAAAACCTCTAGAAGAAAATCTAGGCAATACCATTTAGGACATAGGCATGTGCAAAGAATTCATGACAGAAACACCAAAAGGCCATCTGAAAAGGTCTAATATCCAGAATCTACAAGAAACTTTAACAAAGGCCTGAAAAGATAGTCAAGAAATGCAAGAGATCGGGTAAGTACATTTGAAGGGGTATAGGCCACCATATAAAAAGTAAACTCATAATTAATCATAGATATAAATATATAACTTAAAACTATAAAACACTTAAGAAAACAGAGAATATAATCTGTATAACTTGTATAACTTTGGGTTGGCACAATATACCAATTCTAATATTTAAAGTCAATTCTAATATATGAAATAAATTGGCAATACCAAGTTGATTTAAAGCAACACGAGCTCTCATTCATGGCTAGTGAGAATGCGAAAATGGTATAATATAAAAATATAAAGCAACATGAACTCTCATGGTTAGTGAGAATGAAAAATGGTATAGCAACTTAGGAAAACTGTTTGGTATTTTCTTATAAACACACACTTATAATATTATCCATTAATTCTACTACTTTTAAGTATTTATCAGGGAAAAATGAAAATACATGTTCAAACAAAAACAAATAATGTATGTGAAAGTGCTCATTTATAATTGCCAAAAACCAGACACAACCCAAATATCTATCAAGTAGGGAATAGATAGAATATGGTAAATCCATATAACGTAATTGATTTAGCAAGCAAAGAATACATGAAAAAAAAAAAGGACGCATCTCAAATGCACTGTATTAAACAGAAGCCAGATTTAAAGCTACAATATGGTCCTGATGATTCTGATTATATGACATCCTGGAGAATGAAAATGATGGACATATAAAAATATATCAGTTATTGCAATGGGCTTGCAGAGATGAAGGAGAATGACTCCAACAGAGTATTCAAGAATTTTTTGGGGGTTCTACATCTCCTTTGTGGTGGTTGGTACATGAATGTGTCTGTCAAATGTTATAAACCAAACATCAAGAAAATGAGTTTTATTCTGACTAGAAATGGCATTACAGTGGCATCACAATAAATCTGAGGGTGGAGAGAGATAAAGAAAGAGATAGAGAGAGAAACCAGGTCTAACCCATTGGCAATCTTGTGTGTAGAGAGTGAAGAAATGAACATAGTCTAGTAGAGGAAAGTGAGGAGGAAAAGTAAGGTACAAAAAGAATTGAGAGCAGTATCTTGAGAGCTAAAAAAGGAATATAGTCTCAGATGAGATAGACCACTACATTATGCTGTGATAGGGTATGCAAGGAGAATATTAGCTGCTGGACTTAGTAATAGAGAAGGGACTAGGAGACAGACAAGAACATTTTCAAGATCTGGTGGGTTAATAATGGGTTCAAGAAAAAGGAGATGTGCAAATGAAGAGTGAGTAAAGAAAACACTTTTTAAAGAGCTTTACTGTAAACAAGCAGTGGAATGGGACTGGAGCCAGAAGGCAAATGAAACCAAAGATTTTGTTCTGTTGTTTTATGATCATATTGCATGCTGTTATGTTGATGTGAATGATCTAACAGAAAGAAAACAACAGTGATGACACAGGAGAGAAAAGAATCGCTGAAGTGAAAAACTTGAATAAATGAGAAGAGATGGGATCCAGGTCATAATGTAGTCCAGAAGAATTAGAAAAGAAGATCCAGATCTGGGAGAATCTGAGAAGTCTTGTTTTCAAGATAAGGCTGGTTCTTGCTCAACGTGGCCTGTCTAATTTGGAAAAGGATTCCACTGGTATTGCAAGGTAATGCTAGAGGTTACAAGAAGTAGTAAGAAGTGCCAAAGAGATGGAGGTAATGAGATCTAGATTGGAGGTCTGAGTAATAGACAAGGAATTTATATTCAGGCAAAACCTAAAAAGATAGTCAAGAAATGCAAGAGATGGGGTAAGTACATTTGAAGGGGTATAGGGAAGTAGGCCACGCTCAGAAAGGTAGACAAGAGGCTTAACCATAGGCGTTTGGAGTTATACTACAAAATTTAATATTACATCACTGGATTTGAACCAATAATCAACTGTGAATCACACTTAGCCAAGACTTCTATATAATGTCAGGCTTTGCCAAGATTGACTAAGAAATTAGGAGACCCTGGGCCTGTTATATGAAGGTTAAGTGTGACTATAGCTAATGAAACTGCAGTTGCTAGCAGTGTTAAAAAAAATATTTATTGACTTGGTTCTACTTGTTTTAATGGATATTTAAAATATGTGCAAAGTGCAAGTGGATTGATTTTGAATGTCATTAATTCTTTGCTAGAGTATTGAAGGAAAATGGCAAGCACAGAACTATGGAACCGTAACAGATAAATCCTTTCTGAATCCAGTATTAAGCCATTCTTAAATGTTATTCTTATTCCATGTTAAAATCCAGATATTTTTCCCCTTTTTGAACACCTCATTGAAATGATGGAACTTATTGGAGGAAAATGTGATTCAATAAGTGAAAGTTTATTCTACATCTGACTTTTCAGGAAGTCTAAAGCCTCATTTATACTTTATCGTAGGTTGTAAAGTGCTTTAAATTATTTGATATGTTATTCTCACAATGAAATGATATTTTTCCTCATTTTACAAATGCAAACGTTAAGACCCAGAGAGATGAACTGCTTTGCTTTAAAATACCAAGCTAATAACAGAGCCAGAGCGAAACTCCAGGCATTCTACATTCAAATCTAATGATAGATCTGCTACAACTGTGTATCACATCATTGACCAATCATTGCAAACATGTGGGGTATGTGCACAGAAAATTTGCATTCTCAGTGCTTGTTGCCAAATACGATTTGGTGGAATGTGTCTGAGGAGTTCGTATTTTAACTTCTTCAACCTATCTGAAGATTCTATCCATCACATAGCTTCATTCAACTCCACGTGGTGGCACACAGGGTCGTTTGGGAGCTTCCATTAGGGAGTGCCCTTCTGCACAGTGTGCCTAACCATAGAACCCTGAGGAAACAGTGTGTAATGAAAACAGCACAAGCCTCGACACAAGGAAGCATCATCGCAATGCCTGCTCTGCCACTCTCCTGCCAAATGGCCTTCAGCAACTTAAGTCATCTCTCTTTGAGCCTCTGTTTTCTAATTTCTAAGAAACTGACCTAACCTACAGAATTGTTATGAAGATGAGAACATACCACACTCAGCCAATGCTGTTTCTTACAATGACCAGAAATAAAGCTTTAGAAACTAAAATGTGACAAATATATACATATATATATACACACACACACATATATATGAATAAAAAAATCACAATTGAAAGAATGTGGTAAAAAGCAAATGAGCTCTGCAATTCATCTGTAAGTTCTTTTGGTTTAAAATTTCATTTTAATTTTGGCACAACATTAGCAATCCATTGAAAATATTCTGAAATAACTCATATTCAGAGTTATTAAAGAAAGTTGATGGGTTTCACGCGCACGCTCGCACACGCACACACACACACATCCACCCACCCCTGTAGGTTGTGCGTTTTAGCAGACCTAAATGTAAACTTCTGGAATCCAAAATAAACTCCAAGTTGGTGATATCTAAAATAAACCCCAGTATGTTACTGTCTGCAAAAAAGAACTGTGAGAAAGTCTGTTCAGAGGATAATGATAGTGACTCAAATCCAGCTTGGAAGCGAGGCCTTCTGTGGGAGATAGAAGATGAGGGGTAATGTGGGGTGATGTCCTGACAACAGCAAGTCAGAGTGTCACTCCAAATGAAGCTCATTAATTCTTTTTGCCCCAAAGCCTGAACCTTATCATTGTCCCTCTCACAAGAGGCTTTGCTGGAGGCACCATGCCTCTTCTCTGCAGAGTTCTTTAACTCGCTCAAGACACTTCAATTTTGCAAGTTGAGTTGAGGACACCTGGTAATGAATGATTCAAGACACACAGGTGGCCCAGGACTGGGCCTGGCAGGCATATTCCTGGAACAGCGCCCCCGTGAGGATCCTATATGCAGAGGGAGAGCAAGCCAGTAGTTAGATTCTTGCTTAGTCAATTATGCATAATGGCTGTCAGTCAAGTTCTCCTGTTTGTGTCCTCATGGAACCTGGGGAGGGGAGGAACCAAGGCTGTGATGTGCTCAAGGGTAGCACTCTTACTTTAGTGGAAGCAGCTGCAGCCCAAGACTTGCAGGCTGAGTCTTCTCTCTGCAAACAGAAAATTCTGTTTGTTGTCATATACCGAACGAACTCCTTAGCGAGACTACAATAAGATCTTCATGATGCTCATTTGTCTCTCAGCCTGAATTTCCTGCAAATTTTCTACATGCATTGGGTGCTTCAACAATGGAGGGTGACTGGTAAAGGTTGAATTGTGTCCCCAGAAATTCATATGTTGAAGTCTTAACACTAAATACCTCAGAATAGGACCGTATTTGGAGACAGGGTCATTATATTGAATGATATATTTAGTTATGATGGGGTTGTACTGGAGTAGAGTAGGCCTCCAATCCAAGACTATGGTGTCTTTATAAGGAGGGGAAATTTAGACACAGAGACACCCACACAAAGAGAATACTATGTGAAGATGAAGGGGGCAAGGATTGGGGTGATGCTCCTAACACGTTAAGAAATACAGAAGATTAAAGACACATGCACACGTATGTTTATTGCAGCACTATTCACAATAGCAAAGACTTGGAATCAACCCAAATGTCCATCAGTGACAGACTGGATTAAGAAAATGTGGCATATATACACCATGGAATACTATGCAACCATAAAAAAGGATGAGTTTGTGTCCTTTGTAGGGACATGGATGCTGCTGGAAACCATCATTCTCAGCAAACTATCGCAAGAACAGAAAACCAAACACCGCATGTTCTCACTCATAGGAAGGAACTGAACAATGAGATCACTTGGACTCAGGAAGGGGAACATCACACACTAGGGCCTATCACGAGGAGGGGGGAGGGGGGAGGGGGGAGGGATTGCATTGGGAGTTATACCTGATGTAAATGACGAGTTGATGGGTGCTGACGAGTTGATGGGTGCAGCACACCGACATGGCACAAGTATACATATGTAACAAACCTGCACGTTATGCACATGTACCCTAGAACTTAAAGTATAATAAAAAAAAAAGAAAGAAAGAAAAAGAAATACAGAAGATTGCCAGAAAAATCATCAGAAGCCAGGGATGAGGCACGTAACTGATTTTCCCTCAACATCTTCATAAGGAGCCAACCTTACTGACACCTTGATCTGGAACTTCTGGCCTCTGGAACTGTGAAAAATACAATTCTGTTATTTAAGCCACCCAATCTGTGGTCCTTTGTGATGGCAGCCCTAGCAAATTAACAGAATTATTTTGGCCTCCAAAAAGGGATATTCTCAAATTCTAGCATTTGCACGTGTGTTTTCAGATCAGCAGAGAGTTTAGGGAACAAGGTTTAGAGCCAGACAGAAGTGGCTGTGATTTCTAGCTTGACCACTTTCTGATTGTGTCATTCTAAACAAAACACTTTGGAGCATCTGCTTGGAAATTTTGAATCACAGTGGTTAACATTATGGCCTTGGGCTTCACAAAGATCTGGTTACACATTCCAGCCATTCACCCGCTGAGTAGCCCAGATATGTTGCTTTTCCTGAATGTGTTCTTGTTCTTACAAACAGTACAATACTTACTTTCCAGGAGGCTTGTGAGGATTCAATGTCATAATGCACAGACATCTCAAACTTGCTGCTATGGCATCATCACTACTCATAAGGAGGAAGCAGGGATTATGTTCTCCTGGGATTCATTTCTCTTCTGTTTTATCTGGACTATTATGTTTATCCTGCAGATTCCATAGAAGGGCGTCCTTCTCAAGAAAGTCTTGCCAGTCTGGTCAGCTGTGACCTATCATCTCACAATGGCTTGTTCCTAAGAAGTGCGTGCACCCACACTCATGCCCACACATGGACACTCATATTAACCTGTTTTTAAGTAGCTTATGTACATGCATACTCTCTCTGCTAGACCATGTCTTTTGAGGCAGAGATTTTTTTCATTTCCATATATTAGCTTTGTACAGAATAGGTTTTCATTAAATATATGATGAATCGATAAATGAATGAATAAATGAATAGCAAGTTTCCAAGTAAGTTTCAGGAGGGAGTTCTATTTTTCTATTCTTTTCCAAATATCCGTGGCTGTTTCTTCCGCTGCTGCTGCTGTATGGCACCCTACAGAAGGAAAATTTGAAAAGAGATGCCTTCCAGGGGTGGGAAAGACACTGGTCAGAAGAACCAAAGTGGACTCTGGGTAATGTATCCCCTACAGGTGGCTAGATCTTTTACGTTACAGTACTCTACCTTTATGAAACAGTCTTGTAAATGCTATCTAATTTAAATACCACATCATTTTACTAGATAAGCCAGAAGGATATTACTTCTCTATGTACCAGTGAGGAAACTGAGGCATATAACTTCTCCAGAATAACATAAGCTAATCAGAGACAGAGCCAAGTCAAGAACACAGTCTTCTAAGATGGCCTCTTTTTTGACTTTTCATCTTACTAAAACTTGCTGACTTTGATTTCATAGGGCTGATTTCTAAAATAAGGACTTAATTAGGCTTCTAACTGAGACCATACAATAGACGTCTTAGTAAAAGTCATCATGTGTGGGTTCTGAGGACTGGTTTTCTGGGAACAATATACCCTTCGAAGATAGGAGCCTAAACATAACTCATTCAAGTGGTGGATGAAACCTCCAGGGCTGTAAAGCAAGATTCTAGAGCAGAACATCAGGTCAAGAGTAAAAGATACTTCCATGAAATCCTTATGATGGTCCTAGCTCTGAATTATTAATTGGTTGATAATTTTCTTATCTCTCTGAGTCTCAGGATTCTTATCTGCAAAATGGAAATATTATCTGCTGTAATTCAGAGTTCATGACAATCGATTGTGATACTGAAAATGAAGAGTACCCCAAAAGTCTGTGGCAAATATGTAAAAGACTATTAACCTTGTCTTAGTAACATTAGGTTCTAAAAATCAACAAATACAACTAAAATTGTATAAGCTGAAATGACTCCCCAAAATCTTTTGGGAGAGTACAAAATTAAACACTATTATTTTTTTATCCACCTAACACAATAAGCTTTCCCCCCTGTATACATACAAATTGGTCTCTGTTTCCTTGAGCCATAGAAGACATTGTTAATTTTCTTCTAAGGAATGTGTGAAACAGGAAAAAATATGAATATTTACTACAAGAATCAGACAACTGAAGCAACAGCACATTCCTCTCTTACTTGTCACACCCAATCAAGGACATATTGAGAGAAACAGAGAAATGAGGGGGAGAATCACCTGTGCTCTATTCATTGTCATATTCCATCTCTCTCCCCCTTCATTATCATTATTATCAATATCATGATTATTATCCTATCATTTGCCAGCATGCATAGTTTAATCATATAAATCATATGTGTGTATGATGCGAGATCATGGTGTTTAGAAATCAGAAGCCCTCAGTTGTAACTGAAGTGAATACTGTGAGATGAGCCTCCAGTCATTATTCAAAATGCAGTGACTCAGTGCTTCCCATTTTAGATCGCACAGCCCAACCCCACCTAAGATATGAATCCTAAGGTTTATAAATTCCGTCGTGTTTTAGCTTCCCTGAGATTTTTGACTCAGCTTCCTGCCCTGCCCTCATCACGTTCTAGTCACATTCCAGTGGCTGTTAGGGAAGACAAAGTATAGGATCTGAGAAGAGCAGCGTCCAAGGTAGGAATTCGCAGGGGTGGATAACTCCCATCTTGGTGGTTGTGCCAGCCTGTTCCATATTTAACACACAATGCATGGGACTTGCAGGTTGTGTGTGTGTGTGTGTGTGTCCTTTAAATACACTTAGTTGTATTCACAATCTGAATATAAAGAACTAGCAAACATCTGAACTGAGCTTCTTTGGACCAAGCTAAGACTCAAAGCAATTTTCCTTTTAGTGATTTCAGAATAGACACTGATCAGGTTAACTTCTGCAGACCCTTCCCCACCTTGGGGTGGTAGAGTTTCAGTGGGTAGCAGTTAGAGCTCGGGACATACTAGTAAACCAAGGTAGATGCCAGGCTCTGCTCAAAAGCCGCCACTGAGAAGAGTTTTCCCCAAAACCACTTTTCTCAACACTGGGCTCTTCCTTCCCCACTCTTTTCACAGGATTCCTGTTTGCTATTTCAGAGATACTATGGTTCTTATAGACAGTGGCAGCAGGCTCCCAAATCTTCTTCTTGCTTTTATTCTCAGCATACTCCAATTTATCTCCCACACTGTAGCCAGAGGTAGCTTTTAAATTGTAAATTTGACAAAGTAATTTACTGCCTAAAACCTGTCAGTGTCTACCAGTTACCTTCAAGACAGCATTCAAAATCCTTAAGAAGCCTTTCAAATCACTTGGCAAGCCAGCCCAAACAACCGTCACGCTTTATCTCTTACCACACCTTCAGAGAGTGCTGCCAGATTAAATTAGAAACAGAGAGGAGGCCAAAAAAAAAAAAAAAAAAAAAATGGCAAGAACATATAAAAAACAATTTCCTCTGCTTTCTCTAACTATATGGAACTCACATATAATCTATGTTAAAGCCATTGCCTCTTCACTGCAGTTCTGTTAAAGAAGAAAACCCTAAACATCTGACTTTTCACTAGATCATCAACATTTAAAGATGGGAAAGACACAAAGCAGATTTTCTACACCTTTCGTGAAGACCTACACCTCCTTAGTCTTTAGGAATCCAACTTTTTAAAAAATCTGATTTAAAGGTGACCGGGCTACCTGCCCTTGTTTCTATTTTTCAGCGTCCTTCAGAAAATCTGTGTTAGGTTCAGTAAGCATGTAATGAACACTGAGGCTTTCGTGCCAACGTATTACTGGTGCTGTAATGAATTCTGAGTGAAATTCTGATCTACTTTATCCAGTGTGAGTGAGTGACGGTGTTACATAGTGCAACAGTATCTATGTTTCTCTGCAAAAGGCAATCAGTCGTCAGCTTAAACTCAATTTGGCTAGTGCACATTCAATTAAAAAAAAAGTGGTCCCTGAGTCTCACTACCTTCCTAGAGAGAATCAAGTCACACACACACAGAGAGAGAGAGAGAGAGAGAGAGATACATATACACAGAAGATTGGCAGCTACTGTATATAAACCATTTGGAAAACACCATATTGGCAGACCGTCTGCAGATATGCAGCTGACAAAGCGGGCGGTTGTTGAACTGTAATAACCAAATAAGCAGAAATGAGACACTTTCTGTAAATAATATCATTAAGCACCAGATAGATGATTATGCTCAAGTGAAATGCACAGTGCATACTTTTTATTTAATACTGAAAGCATTTCCAATTACTTTCCATCAATGTTCTCATAAAATCTTACGTATTATAGTAGATGTATGTAATCTGCTAAGTGATTTGAAAGTAAAATATCTGATCCAGACTCCAGAAACTAGAGTGGCCAGGCCAGATACACAGAAGAACTTCTACTTTTGCCTGGAGGATGAGATAATATTGCACGTTTCATTCATTTAATTCATTCAACAAATGTGTGTCAAACCTGTAATATATGGCAAGTACATTCCTCGGTGCTGAGGATATATTACTAAGTGAATCAGAAAATAATCAAATTGATATCATAACAGGGCTGACAGATAATTATGAGGCCAAGATTTACAAGAACAAGATAATTTCTGTGATAAGTACTATAAAGAAAATGAAGCAGGGTATAACAAAGAAAGTGGTGACAGCTAATTTAGATAACAGAGGCAGGGAAGGACAATTGATAAAATAGCATATCAAAAGCCATGGAATGAAGATGCTGCTTAGAATATCAAGACCAAGAGAGCCAGAGACGCCCACACCCCCAAAATTTCTTGCCAACCCAAAATGAAAAGGAGTAACCGTGATTTCCTATTTCACAAGAAGGTACAGAAAAATAGCTAAAAGAATAGAGCCAGGAGACTTGAAAAAAATATAATAATGGCAAGTAACTTAACATGTCTACCATACAATAGACAGTTCCAAAGACCAAAGAAGTTTTCAAGCATTTTCTTGTTTCTCCTCATACTGGGAATGTCAAGGAGGTTGCTAATATTATTCTTACTTTACTGATAAGAAAAATGAAGCTCTGAGTTTGATTTTTCCTTGGGTTACACAGCTAACCAATGGCAAGGCAAAGTCTAAAACAAGAGGAAGCATACTACTACCAGCAGGCTCAATCCAATTGGCCACCTGCTTTTGAACACAAAGTTTTAAGGGAACACAGCTGCACTCATTCATTTGCCTCCTGTCTATGGCTGCTTTCACGCTAAAACAGCAGAGATGAGGAACTGCAACAGAGATGGTAGGTATTGCCATGCCTACATTATTTACTACCTGACTCTTTTTTTTTTTTTTTTTTTTTTTTTTGCCAATCCTTGATCAAGAACAAAAGTTTTCTAATTTTGAGTATAATTTACCTTCCTGTACATGACACTGTATGAACCTATTTCACGTTTTCATTATCTTGATCCCTAATTGGAAGATTGAGTCCTGGAGGAAAAGAGCATATTTTCAGTGTTGTATCCTGGAAAAATAAAATGCATTTAGTAAACATTTATTGTCATCACTTGATTTACATTAAAACAAAAGACAACCAAGTCACAAATTTATGTATACATTAAAAATTTTTTAGCAAATCTAGCTATTCTTTTATATTCTACTTATTTCCTAGTGCATCCAGATTACATTTTCAGCACTCAAAAGAAGGACCAGTCCATATTTGCATAATGAAAATCACAGACAAAATTCTTAATCAATGTGTCGTTTGTTTTAAGTACGGTTTCTCAGTGATACAGGAGGAAATAGATGAGAATGGAAAATTAAAGAAAATAACTTAATTTCATGTCTTAGAAAAAAATTAGTTGACCTTTGAGTATTCAGTTTCTTCACCAGGACATTACTTTAAGCATTTCACAAAATATGATTACTAGTAAAAACTTTGAGTTTATCATTAGTTATTTCATTCATTCATGAAACATAATTAAATGCTACTCTAGCTATTTATTGTTGTATAATACATTTCCTCATAACTTAAGGCTTAAAGTAATCATAATTATTTATTAGTGTCTCTCAAAATTCTGGGGTTTATGTTCAACTTGGTGTTTCTTACTTTTTGTGCATTTTTAGCTAGACAGTGAGTAGTACTGAAGTTATGCCAAAAGCCTCTATAACACATGCCTGCTTGTTGACATTGACTACTGGTAGGGATCAAAACTAGGAATGGAACACTTACCTGTGGACTTAACCAGGTAACTGGTGTGTCCTTAAAAAAAGGTACCTGGGTTTCAATATTCACTATCCCAGGAGCAGGAAGTCAAAGTGACTAAGTTCTTGTAGCCTGGGCCTGAAAGCTGTCAGAGGGTCCCTTTGGCTGTAATCTATTAGAAGCACAGTCACAGAGCCCAGTTTCAAGGGAACATAGACCTCATTCCTCAATAGGAGAAATACCAAAGAATATCACAGTAAGTTTTTAAAACCACCAGAGGCTGGCCACCAACTTCAAATTATGAACATTTCTCCAAAATGCAAAATATACTCATTCTCAAGATCTCTTAACAATTTTTTTTTTTTTTTTTTTTTTTGAGACGGAGACTCGCTCTGTCGCCCAGGCTGGAGTGCAGTGGCCGGATCTCAGCTCACTGCAAGCTCCGCCTCCCGGGTTCCCGCCATTCTCCTGCCTCAGCCTCCCGAGTAGCTGGGACTACAGGCGCCCGCCACCTCGTCCGGCTAATTTTTTGTATTTTTAGTAGAGACGGGGTTTCACCGTGTTAGCCCGGATGGTCTTGATCTCCTGACCCCGTGATCCGCCCGTCTCGGCCTCCCAAAGTGCTGGGATTACAGGCTTGAGCCATCACGCCCAGCCTCTTAACAATTTAATAGCATATTGGTGTCAGACTCATCCTCAAGGTTCAAATATTTTTATTTAAATTAGTTTCTTAAAGTGCAGATCCTTGGCTTCTGGTTTCTCTCAATCTAAAAATGTATAAACTGGAGACAAGTTATCTGACCACTGCCCCCATCCCTGCTCCACACCACACTCAAAATCGAATTGTGGAACAGATTCAGAATAACTGCTACTGACCCTGTCTTAGAAAAAGAGAAAACAGAAAGCACAAATAGTTACTGGTCCATAGCAATTCTGAAATCCAGCCAGACACATGTTCTGTAGGGCCCTTTACTCCTTCATAACAGTGATTCTCTCAAACTTTGGCTCTGTGCTCAAAGTTCGTGGTTCCTTCCTATTAGTCATTCATCATTTTTCATAAGAAAATTGACTTTGCAACGAGTAAGACTTCTCAACCTGCTTCCCAACACCCTTTTCATTTTATACAGCCTCTATTTCTTTTCTTCCAAGTAGGTGGTGCTTCCACCAGAAATTTATTTTAAAATCTTTGTGAATTTTTTTTACTCTTATGTGGGTTCACTCCATTAGACTTAGCCAAATCACAAAGCTCTTTTAGGAAAATTCTTCTCCACCTTGAGTTTCTTGTGAAGCTGCTGTTAGAAAATAAATTTTTGGAAGCCCTCTTGTTTAATGGAAAGGACCTGTGAGGTGTCACCTTAAAATCCTCAGAGGCTCTTTTATTTGTTTGAAAGTTTTCATGAGCCACTGCTTAAATTATTATCAGGTGACAGAACATCCTACCCTGTATTTGATCTTTGACCTAAGCCGTGTGTAATTTTAGAATCATTTGCTGTCTGGAGAGACTGGGAATTGAAAACAGCTTTAATTTAAAACACAGCAAGCCCTGAATGCTTTTTATTTAGCATTTTACCAACACACTGGCTGGAAATCTTAACTAGATCCTTGAGATCTTTAGCTGCATTTCCTAATTATGACATTAACACAAGTGACAGTGTTGGCAGACTTTCTGCCACCACACAAGTATCCTCTTTCCTCCAACTTCCAGAAACATTATCCCATTTTTACTTTCCTCTAAGCCCTGTATGACAGCCCTCTTGAAATATTTTAGGCTTTTACTAGCAGCCTCCTCAAGGTCTTTCTATCTCCTCCCCATTGCTCAATCTCAAAGCCAATGTCAATTTTTAAAAATTATGGTAGCATACCACATTTAGTTTTGTAATTTATTCCAAATATCTATTTTTATAACGAATTATCCCCAAGTTAACGTTTCAGTTTCAGCCAGACAGTTGCTAAGTTCAAGACATTGCAAAGGTCTCTGCACTTTCATGTCTAGCAGGTGATCCACTGGGACTTCAGCTGGAACTAATAGGTGGATCATTTATACACAGCCTCACCATGTAGCTTGGACTTTCTTCCAGCATAGCTGAGTTCTAAGAGCAAATATTCCAAGAAGCAGGAAGTGAAAGGTGCCTTTCCTTAGGCCTTGACTCCCAAAACAGGCACAGTGTTACTTCTGCCATATTCTATTGGTCAAGAAATAGCAGATCACAGATTCAAATGGAGGATACATAGACATCACTGCATGTCACATAATTTGGAGGCTGACTTTTTAAAACTTTCACAAGTTGCAACCATCTTTCAGAAACTAGTTTATGTACTTTTAGATGTTATAAAAAATAATCAAGGCATGCAGCATCTCTTTGAGATTGTAGTCTAAGATAGTTTTGTTTTGTTTTTATCATGTCAAGTTAATTAAGCTATACCTTTCCAGAATCCCCTTCCTTATACAAATCCAGATTAAGTTTGACACAAGGAAAATTAATCATGATATAGAATGTGGAAGTGAAAGAGCCATTAGTATCCAACAAATGTTGATTTCTGGTGACAAAAACATTGCATGTTTCATGTTATTGCTGAGGTTGTTGCTGTTGTGGGACAGTAGCTGGGCTTGGAGTAGCTCCATCACCTTTGCTGGATTTCCTCTTTCATCTTCTCTAAGTCTCAAACCAGATGAGAATTTAGCCTTGTGGCAAAGGACATCATCTTCTTTTTATGGCCAATTGCATTGCTGATGTTGGAGGCAGTGAAGATGTGGGTTCCTGTTTCCTTCCGAGGTTCTTGTTTTCTTTCCAGATTCCAGTTGTTCCTTTATGTTCCCAGTTTCACTTTTATATATTTTTCCTGACTGCTGGCTTTACTGACCTTCAATGACTTTAGGTCTACCGCCAGATGCTGAAGGAACAACTTTCCTTAGACTTCTTCACCTCCCACAAGTATGTGTGGCTTACCTCCAAAATCAATCCTCTACTTCATATTTCTTATAGTAGGGCTGCTTACCTGGTAGAAACCAAACTAACTCAGGCAGAGAATGATGAGTAAATTATTACATTTATAATACAGAATAATATGCAAGATATGTAAATGAGTAACTAACTATAGGATGAGCAAAGCTTTCACAGAAGTGACATTTTATCTGGGTCCTTTTCATTTTTCCCAATGCAGAAAAGTCAGGGCATAGTATTCAAGGTAAAACAAACAACATTGATTCCACTGACTTTCAAGTAATTGACTTTAAATAAATCACCTTTATTGACTGTAGCTGGTACTTCCTTCAATCGTATACTTTGATTGTCACTAGACTTTTTCTGTTTAAACAGCATATGAACTTCCGTTTGATCAGGAAAGCCTTGGGATCTGTAAAACCTTAGTCACAACTCCTCCTTCTGATTTTTTTTTCAAACATCTCTATCGAAAGCTGTTATTTATTCCCGGCCATGACATGGCCAGGATAGAGAAATCTTAATAACTTCCTAGTTCTTCCTGAGCTGGCTCTCTGTGACTTTGCTTGATTACCCTATTTGTAGTGCATTCCCAGAACTTCAGGCACACCATGCACAAATGTGTGTGTCTTTATAAAGCACTTTCTCAAAGGGAGCATCAATCATTGCTCAAGCCAAATATAGAGTGCTGCTGTTATGGAAGAGTTATTTATGAAATTGACATCCCTGGGTTTCAGCCTCCATTATGTCTCAACAAAACTGTTGGACTTGGAGCAACTCATATAATTATCATATGCCTCAATTTCCACAACTGTAAAATAGATAATATTATCCTTAACGAATGCTGTTAGGGTTGTTGGTGATGGTGTTGGTTGAATTAAAATGAATTTGAATAAATTAATTAATTTTAAATTAAAGATTAAATAAAATGTATCCTTTTGTTCAGTATCAGCCTTTGTTTCTATCCCATTCGTGTTGGGAAGTAAGAACACTGCAACCTAATAGTCTGGAATTTTACTCTTTAATCTCAGAGTTTTATTTCTTCCAGTGCTACTGAGGATTAGAAAGAATGTATATAACACAACTCAGATAGTGTCTAATGAATTCATTATAGGTGCTGCACGTCAGAGATCCAGTTGGATCTGATGTAAGTTTGAGATGGTTTAAGATGATTTAATATGATAGAAGGAGTTACTCCAGGGAATCTAGGAACACTGATACACTGTCTTGGTTACCTGCTTCTTTCTACAAACTATTGCTCTAAATAATAAGGCAAATAAAAGGCAGAACAACACTTTACCAGTAGCTGGATCTCTGTCCCAAACAGGAGATCATAGTGAGGTCTGATGCACTGTGTGGAGACAGAGTTTATTGAGAGTTAAGACCAGGGTAGCTTCATTCTCTCTAAGCTTAAACTTGAAACTCACCATCCAAAGTATTTCACAGAGCGGTGATGGAAACAAAAGTGAATATAGAGAAGTAGAAATCATGGGAGAGTGTACTTTTGCCCATATTAACTCTAGACTGGCCTATGCTTTCCCATATACAACCGTAAACCTGAATCCAGCATTTACTTAGAAGAATAAAGAAAGTGTACAAAGAAAGAGATGCCTAATATGGCTGGAACACTGTACTATTACTTCTCTGGCATGTGGAAACAAAAGTTCAGAGAAAAACCATACATAAATGTATTCCAACTTACATATATATATAAAAATATATACTTTCAAGTGTGTATATATATATCAGGTATATATATACCTGGTATCAGGAAAGAGGATAGTGGAAATTGTGTATTTAACCATGACTTATTGATAACATTATCTCATGAGTAGTTATCTTCATTCAGTATTCATTTTACTTATTTGTTTTTCCTTGGTGAAACGGATTAAGACACTTTGGTGTTCATTCTAGTTCTGATATTAGGTAGCTGAGCGACCTTAAACAAGGTTTCTCTCTAGCACTCAATTTCTACATCCATAAATAGAAGGTGTGAACCAGATAATTTGTTGTTTCCTTCTCAGAGCTAACATTCTGGTAGATAATCTAGTTACCTAGCTTCCTGTAAAGTACTTTTAAAAATTAAAAGTATGTGCTTTTATTCTCTAGGAAATAGTTTTGCACCCCACTCTTTAGTTTAAAAATCTCTGCGGCATGATTTTTCTTTTAACAGACACAAAATCTTGGTGATTTTCAAAAGTTAAAAATAGAGTCTCTTTGAAAATAGGAGAGTCACATTGTTTATAAATAGCAGGCCTTCAACTCTGCAGCGTATTCGGTCAGAAAGAGCAGTTTAAATTGAAATGCAGAGTAAAAATAAAACTACTTAACTAGTTTTGCAAGAGTCTAGCTAAGAGATTTAGATTTCCTGCATTAGCTAAAGAAAGGTATGGAGATGAAAAATTGAGGATTACCAGACTTACTGTGAACAGGAAGGTGCATCTTTAATAA
Source organism: Theropithecus gelada (assembly GCF_003255815.1). Classification (NCBI taxonomy): domain Eukaryota; kingdom Metazoa; phylum Chordata; class Mammalia; order Primates; family Cercopithecidae; genus Theropithecus; species Theropithecus gelada. The sequence continues at coordinate 10,603,776 of NC_037672.1, read as the reverse complement.
TTGCCTATTTTATAAAGAGGAGAATGAGGCTTAGAGGAATTATTTTTTAGGACTGTGCCCAGAAAAGTGGGAGGCTTGGATGAGAATCTGCTTGATTAGCTCTTTCCATTCCATCATCCCCACTTCTGAGACAATCGTGGAGCACACTGCTTATCCAACCACATTCTTCTCACTCAGTTAACCCTAAACTAAAATATGAGACTGAAGGCAGGAGGATCTGTTATCACTGAAGCATGTCTGCAGAGAGGTACCCCATAGATTAATCAATTAGATAAAATGTATTCATCAGAGACTTTATGCATGGTGTTGTGAAATAAACTTTATGCAAAATGCAGTCTTTGGTGCCAGGATGCCTACACACTGTTAAGGCAAGATCTTATCAAATTAAATGTCAGAAATATATAGTGCCCAAAGAAATACATAATATTAATTTCTAAGCATTCACCTTGTATCTGGCTGGTGGTATTCCATGAGAATTTTATTTTATTTCCTTTTTGCTTTTCTGAATATGTGTGACTTTTACAAATGTTATGAAATGCACAATATAAATTATCCAAGGAGCAGTTTTCTTAGATACAGATATAATCAACTTCAGACAAAAAAGGTATGGTTGCCTGACTCTTTTGGTGAATTAGTTTGTGGTATTTTCAATAGACTTTAATGTTTAGAGAAATTTTAGATTTACAGAAAATTTGAGTAAAAAGTCCAAAGTGTTCCCATATATATTCTCACACCCATCCCCTCAGTATCCCCTGATATTAATATATTGCATTGATATGGTACATCTGCTGTAAATGATGGACCAATATTGTGTTAGATAGAGTTTACTATTGGTGTTGTACATCTATGCTTTTTGAAAAATGTAAGATGACATGTATCCTCCATTATAGTATCATCAGAATAGTTTCATTGCCCTAAACATATCCTGCACTCTACCGCCTCTTCATACCTCCCTCTCTCCCCTGACCTCTGGCAATCACTAATTACTTTTACTGTATTCATAATTTTGCTTTTTCCAGGATGTCATATAGTTAGAATCATACAATATCCTTTTCAGAATGTTTTCTTTAACTTGGCAGTATGCATTTAATGTTTTTCCATGTCTTTTTGTGGCTTCATAGCTCATTACCCTTTATCTCTGGATAATATTCCATTGTATGGATGTACCACATACATTAATTCATATATTGAAAATCATCTTGGTTACTTCCAAGTTTGGAAAATAAAAGTAAAATTGCCATAAACATATGTGTGCAAGTTTTTGTGTGGACATAAGTTTTCAACTCGTTTGAGTGAAACTCAAGGAGCTAAATTGCTGGATTGCATGGTAAGAGTTTCTTTAGTTTTATAAGAAACTGACAAACTTTCTTCTAAAGTAGTTGCCATTCTGCATTTGCACCAACAATGAATGAGAATTCCTATTGTTCCACATCCTGAGCTACAATTGGTGGTGTCAGTGTTTTGAACATAAGCCATTCTAGTAGGGATATCATGGTATCTTATTTTAATTTGCAATTCCCTGATGATATATGATGTTGAGCATCTTTTAATTTGTTTTTTTTTTTTTTTTGTCATCTGTATATCAGTGAGCTGCCTGTTCCCCATTTTTAAGTGGGTTGTTTAATTTTTTATTGTTGAGTTTCAAAGAGTTCTTGGTATAATTTGATTACTACTCCTTTTTATGTAATATGCGTTTTCAAATATTTTCCAGTTTTTAGTTCATCTTTCTATTCTCTTAACAGTTTATCTTGCAGAATAGAAGTTTTAAACAATTTACTGAAGTCCAACTTATAATGATTTTTTTCTTTCATGGATTATGCTTCTAATGTTGTATCTAAAAAAGTCAGGACCACATCTTAGGTCATCTAGTTTTTCTCTACTGTTATCTTCTGGAATTTACAGTTTTTCATTTTACATTTAGGTCTATGATTGATTTTGAGTTAATTTTTATGAAAGATAGAAGATCTGTATCTAGATTCTTTTTTTTTTTCCTATACGTGGATGCCCAGTTGTTTCAGCACCACTTTATTTATTATTATTATTATTATTATTATTATTATTATTTTAAGACAAGGCCTTTCTCTGTCACCCAGGCTGGATTGCAATGGCACAATCACAGCCCACAGCAGCTTTGAACTCCTGGACTCAAGTGGTCTTCTCATCTCAGCCTCCCAAGCAACTAGGACTACAGGTATGTGCCCCCACACCCAGCTATTTTTGTTTGTTTGTTTTTGCAGAGATGGCATCTTGCTATGTTGGAAACCATCCCAGACCAGGTGTGCATGTGTGTGTGTGCGTGTGTGTGTGTGTGTGTGTGTGTGTAGGGTGGGAGGGTGTTCAAATGTATTCTGGAGAGCTGGGAGTACCAAGGGTTCATAGGACTGCTATACTACTTTGTATAATCCAAAGGGAGGAAAGTCTCCAACAATGAAAACGCAAGATACATGGGCAGAGTTAATGAAGCATCACATTGGCCAAAGGAATGATAAGAAAATGAATTTGCTGTTGCATATGAGGGCAATGGTTTGTAAGGTAAAAAGCGTAAGAGAATATCCCACTGCTTTTGTAGGCAGTAGCACTCTTCCTGACCTTGTTTCACTGTTGCCCTTTCAAAAATCCCACAAGAGGGACTGCCTCAGAGAATTCACCCATGTATTCATTCATCCAATAACTCTTTTTGTGGGCCACATTATACTCTGCCTACTATTCTAGATGCTGGGGGATATATGTGTGAAAAAGGTAGTAGAAGTTCTTCTTCCAAAGCACCATATACTGCTCCACACTGTAAACTTCTTTAAATGCTTTTGTCCTACCATTGCTTCAATAAGCAATTCAAATTTCCTTCTCTTGTTTACTGACACAAATATTCCTTTAAACCACCTGCCATCCCTGTGTTCTTCTTAACCACTGGTATCTTAATTCAGTTTTCTCCTTTGACTCAAGAACATCTGAAACATTGTTTTCTATCCTCAACATCATGAAACCCTAAACATACAGGTTCCTGTCTTGCTGCTGGAGTGGGACATTTGGATTAGTATGTGACATATTGTACAAATGCAACTAATGCATTTACCTTTGAGTTTTCTGCTGGTTTTAAAGATTAAACATATTTCAGTTCCAGGAGAAAACGGAATGAAGTGTCATGAGAAAGGTAGGGTCATTCTGTGAATTGATCCTCTGGGGGAAAGGGCTGTGATATGGTTTAGCTGTGCCTGTACCCAAATCTCATCTTGAATTGTAACTCCCACAATTCCCATGTGGGAGGTAATCGAATCATGGGGATGGATCTTTCCTGTGCTGTTGTTGTGATAGTGAATAAGTCTCATGAGATCTGGTGGCTTAAAAATGAGGGTTCCCTGCACAAGCTCTCTCTTTGCCTGCTGCCATCCACATAAGATGTGACTTGCTCCTCCTTGCCTTCTGCCATGATTGTGAGGCCTCCCCAGCCATGTGGAACTGTGAGTCCAGTTAAACCTCTTTCTATTTTAAATTGCCCAGTTCTGGGTATCTCTTTATCAGTAGTTTGAAAACATACTAATACAGGGTGCTTCATGAACTGGAATGAAGGGAACTTCTAGAGAAGCCTATGCAGGACCTGGAGCAAGTGCCTCACACCCAGGACATCACACAAAGAGGGGAGGCTGGGAACGTTGTCAAGGCAAGAAACTACTGTGGACCAAGCATTTTAACTGCAGTTTTTCCTTAACTGAATTATCAAAATAGCATGGAGATATAGCTGTTGCTGTCCTTCACTAAGGCTCAAGAACACCAGGTAATTTCCCCAGGGTTACGTGGTTCTTTGTTGGCAGAGCTGGAATTCAAACGGAGGTCCGTTCTCTATGGTTTTAAGCTTTTAGTCTTTCTGTTGCTACACACTGCCTCTCAAAGGTGGCAAGACATCCAGAACAGAGCTTCTATTTCAGTTTGTAAAATAACACACTATCGCAGGTTCTGTTGCTGCTCTGCTCACCTCCCTTGTCACTAATCATCTCAGCACCTGCCAACAGTCTCTCACTGCAGGCAGGTAGGGCTCTCTACCTGAGGGCTTTTTCTTAGCCTTCACTATAAGATGGAATTACTGAGGGTTGCTGCTTTGGGAGTGTCCCCCTACTACTGACAGATACAAATTCAAGGACAAGAAGCCCAACTTCCTCAATCCCCGGGTAGAATAACTCTGTGATAAGCTCTACGGAGTTCCCTGGCATAGTTGAACTCAAGTTGTCCACACATTAACTCAAATTCTAATCTCCTTCAAAACACACCTTTTATTTGCTTCTTACCCCGATTTATCTACCTTCCTCCTTCCCTTACTAGTGCTTCCTGGGATCATCTCCCAAATTCCTAGACACACCCTTTGACTCAAATCCTAGTCTCAGGAGCCAATTCTGTATAAACCCAAATAGAAATACACTTTTTACCTTAGACATAATGAATGCAGGAGAAAAATTTGACAGATGGTAAAAGATCTTTAAAATTAAAGGTATCCCTGCCTATAGATGAGCTTCTCATTCTGTCTCGTGCTTTTATTTTTCACTGCTTTTCCTTATGATTAGCATACTTTTGATAACATGAAAGCATTCCTCTTTTGTATCAAAGGAAATACAATCAAAAAGTGTTTGAGGCAGCGCTAGGTTGGGATTTAAAGAGTGAAAGGCTAAAACAGTCCCTGACAGATTCCTGATTGTGTTCCTGAGTTACACTTTGCTGAAAGAATGGGTCTACCATGGGAACACTCAGCGGACAGTAACCATGGAGGGCCTGGATGTACCAACATGCTCCCACCATGATCTGGTTCAAGGTCAGGCACATCTGGTAGAGACGCAAGAATGTGTTTCTCAACGTATCTTTACATAGAATACAGGATCACAAACCATCACTTCTTGGAGTTTGTCCTGTGGACCTCATTGTCCATAGCTAAACACTTTCAACAGTCATTCTATTGTGAGTCTTTTCAACTTGAGTCTCTAGTTTCCCGCTGAACCACACTGACTCTCAAGATTCATAGTAATATTTTTTGGAGGGTAGGAGAGGGCCCATCAGTCATGCTAATTAGCTACCATCTTAACCTGCAGTAATAGTGATGCATGGAAATACGGGTTGGCAGTGAGTCTGAGAAATGTGTCCAAAAAGAACAAGCTGACTGTGTCAGGGTTGGGATTAAGGGTAGGGGCTTAGTACCTGAAAAGTAAAAGCGCAGCCTCTTAACAATAAATTTTAAACCTAGACATCCTAATAGAGGAGGCTGCTGATAATGTTAGGACTTGCTCTCATGAGAGAGGGATAGGAGTAGCATAAGTACATTCCATCGGGGTTGTAATTAATTCAGTAAGTTGTGGGATGGATAGAATCTATCAAGAAGCAGCAGGGGAGCGAGCTAAGATGAGTTGGGTAAAACAGAGGAACCTGGTGTGAACAGTCTCTGATGACCCTACTCTCCTATTTTGGAAGGCAGTGAGGAGAGAGCCACTGAGCAGGGGTGACAAATCTTTTGAGGAAGAGATGCTAATTCTAGCTCTATGCAACTAGAAGATGTTTCTTAACGTCTCTGCACCTGAATTTTCCAGGCTGTCAAGCAGGAATCTTAGTATGTGACACAACTATTATGGGAATTAAAATGAGATACTGTTTATCTAATTCATGGAACATCATAGACAATAAATAGCAGTTCCTTTATTATTACACACAATAACCATTCTTGTGGAATTGAATAAAACCCTTCTTACATGAGTTGATTGAAAGATTCAATTTTTTGGCTGATATACAGAATATCCTCTGAAGATGCTTTAAAAAAAACTGAAATGAGAAAGCAGTCATTGTTGTGCTCAGAATTTATTAATGCATACAGTCAACTATGCCAGACAAAATGCTTGGCTCCCAATAGTGCTTACCATTGTAGACAAGATTATTCCGTCACAGAGGCAGAAGGCTCAGTTAGGGGAAATATGTCTCATTCAAAAAAAAAAATGGAATAATTTGATAAAGTACCTTTCAGTCGTGTAAAGGAACAGAGACCTCAGTTTGTCTGTTGTACCATAGATCTCATGGAAAGAGGGTTCCAAAAGAAATAAACCTGAAATTTACAGATAAAATCAATAGAGACACCTGAACAGTGCAAGATGACCCCGGAGAACACCTTCGTTCTGGGAGGATGCATCTCATCTCATCTCTCTGCAGACTCAGCCCAGCCCTTGGTGTCACATTCTTCAAGTGATGGCATCAACAATATTCATTTTTCTCTCCCTGCTTCTTTTGAGTCTTGTGTCAACACACGGTAGCTGGCGAATCTCCTCATTATGTTTCTTAATTTCAATAAGAATGTATCCGGTCCAACTCCTGAGAGCATCTACATTCACTGCATTCTGTGGGGAAGGAGAAGTCAATCTTTCTATATTGATTTCTATGAAAATGAAGCATGAAGCTAGAAGTACTTTTTTTGGCAGAAAATGATTTTACAAATACAACTCTCTGCCTAAATATACTGAAAGAATAAGGATCTCTAATTAGTTTTCTAATGCAATTGTGTTCTTATAATATAGGTTCCCACTCTCAAAAGAGTAATTACAAAAATAATTGTACTGAGAAATGAGGTAGCTCTTTGCAGGTAAGGAGGTTCCTCTTTTACTGAATGTCAATCACTAGATATGCTCTCTCTTTAGAAAGAGATCAAAAATAGAAAAGAGAAAAAGTAACAAACAACAACAAAAAACAAAGAAATAAAAACAAAACAAAAAGCTGTTCTGTGGTACTATGCATGGTTTGTTTAAGAAAAGGCCTCCAGGAAGGCTCTCAATTGAAGTTCATTGAAAGTTTAATTGAAGTTATTAAATTACGGCTTTTGGCAAAAAAATAAAAAATAAAAAAGATTGAGCAGTAATTTTTGAATAATACATAAGCAGATTTCTCTCTCTCTTTTAGTGATTAGATTTACCATGTTCACTCTCAGCCTCTTTATAAAAAGGCATAGACATGCCACTTTGAAAATAGGGGTGGATGTTTGTTCATTTCAAGGAAAGGTTCACAGAGGATATTAACTGTCCGAAGATACTAAATTGCTACTAAAAATCACAAAACTACATTAAGACACATTTGATTATGTTTACGTGTACACGTCTCTCTACATATGTATTTATTTATACACATATATATGAAATATATGCGAGTGTGTATATATATATATATATATATATATGAAATATATGTGAGTATGATAGAAAATTTTACATTTTACATTCTTCAAACCGAGGCAAAGACATCATCTTCACTGACATTGTTTAGGGGAAAGCTAAACTCTTTCTTCTTGCACAAATCTTTTCTTTCTTCCTCAGGTAGGAAATACATTTGAACTTGAATTCCTGAACTGCCAGAGCACGTTCCACTGTCAGACCGTGCTGAACATTCATGGTTACATAATTCCTGAACATCTATTTGTGTGTGAATAATTCAAAGTGCTTTTGAAGAAATGCTCATAAATGCTTAATGAACAAGAAAATATTTGTGAAGGGTAAATCTGAGAGATGGGATGGAGAGGCTCATGTATTCGCTCACAGTTTTGAAGCCAGTAATTAATCAGAGATGACTGGAATGAAAGTAGTGTAGCTACATGTGAGGTTGCCACCTCCCATTCACGCCCTTACGTTTGTGTGGTAAGAAAGAAAGCACGTGATAAAAACGGGCTCTTGCGTATTTTCTTACTCAGTCTTTGGCCCTTTATCATATCTCAGGACTGGAAATCCTGCTTTAAAGAAAAGCAACTTTAGGAATTGACTGTGTGGATACGTGGGGAAAAGCATTCTAGTCCAAGGACCGAAACTTAGGTGTTGCATTTTATTTGAAAAATCATTATTTTCTTTTTATTTGTTTATTTTGGCAAAAGTCCCATTAATTCCAGATTTACCTTCTATAAGTGTGTACGTTTCTGGGGGTCCTGGTGTCTGTCAGGTCGTATGTGCACAAAAAATCTTTGTATAGTCGAAATCGGAGTCAAAGCATAATGGCTTTACCTTTCTAAATCTTCTTCATTTTCCTTTTTCTCTTTCATTCCAACTAGAAAGCAGCTAAGATAATTATAAACTTGAGTCTCTAGTTTCCCGCTGAACCACACTGACTCTCAAGATTATAGATGTTCTTCTTCGTCACCTTAAAATGCTTCCTCACGTACATTACCTAATTTCATTTTTACAGTAACATTTTCAGTTGTGTGTGAACAGCCATTTCTATAGATTAAATATATGTAGGTCTGACAGGTTTGCTCAACCACTAATTGGAAGAGTTGAATTTGAAACCATATCTTTGATTTTAAATCAATATAATTTCTCAGATGCTGTTTCATCATGAGGAAGTAGGCATAAAAGGGATAAAATTATTACATATAACTTTGCTGGCATTTAGCAAATATGTAGTAGATGATAATGTTATTATTTTGCTGGTAGTAATGCAGTATGTGGCTCTGGCTAATGAGGAGTTATATATACTAGAATTTCAAAATAATCAACAAAGTCTGTTAATTAAAAAATAAACTTTGTTTAGAGGCTATGACTAACTTCATTATCAGAGAATTAGAGAAGGTATTAACCCCAGCTCTAATGTAATGCCCACTTAAGTGAGTATAACTCAGTAAAACTGAAGAATCACAGCAAGATGGTCGGGAAATCATTCTCGACCCCAGTTATAATTCAGAAGGGGATAGTATGAGGGAGTGGAGACATTTGAGCAGATGCAGGGAACAAACATTTTATGAATAATAAGGGAGAGACTTTCCATCAATGCTAAGTCCTGAAAGTCATCTTTTTCTAACCAAAGCCAGAGGCGTTGGTAACACTCCCACAGAGGACATTTTGAAGAAAGCAATCTCAGAATTTCTGCAGAAGACTTGTTCACATAGAAGGAGTGCCATACCTTCATTATTTCCAGAATGTGTGAACTAGCAAATAAAACAAAAATAGCAAATTTTAATTGTGAGACATTGCAAAATTGGTCACAAAAATCTTTTCATGTCTGCAGCACACTCTCTTGTGCTATGTGGCAGTGCAAATCACCTCCATGAAGGTATCCCGTAAAACTGAGTTGGCCGTGTGACTTCCTTTCGTCAGCAGGGCTTCAGCAAAATGCTTGAAGCAGAGACTTAGGGAGTACTGTTGCATTGAGGCTATCCTCTTGGCTGTTCTTGGAACCCTAAGGTTGCCCTATGAAAGAGCTCAAGCTAGCCTATTGGAGCCAGGAAGCCAGACTGAGGAGAACCAAGGCATCCCAGCTGACAGCCAGGCAGTTGCCAGATGTATGAGAGAGACGATCTCAGGTGCAGACATCAGCTTGTCTCACAGCTTACCACAGACGCGTGGGAGACCAGATCAGAAGAAATATCTGTGCAGCCTCCAGTATTGTGAGATGCAGAAAATGGCTGTTGCTTTACATCTCTAAGTTTTGTGTTAGTTGTAATGCATCATAAGCTAATACATATAATGCAAAGTACTGAGACTGCATGAAGACTGAGCCAGCAAGGTCTTTATAAAAAGATATTAGAGAAATTTCAGGTAGAATGATTGCGAAAGTGTCGTGTTTAGTTAGGACACTGGGCAGCGGCTGGATCCAGAAAATCTATTCTTTGTGGTGGGTAATGTTGCACAACTTGTTAGAGAGAGAGCTGAATAAGTTCCTCATGCTTAAAGTCTGCTCCTTAGGATGAACAGCCTCTCTGACCTCTCAACTGCAGTTTCTTCATCTATAAAAGAAAAATATAAAGCCTTTTTTCCCCCTTATATTGTCAACTGCTTACTACGCCATCTGGGATCCCAGGAAGGCTCGATAAAATTATGGCTGTTTTAGTTTTGATGATTATAATAATGCATTCTGGGGTAAGAATTCTACTCTCAAAACCAGAACTTCCTTTCAGGAGCTACGTGGGCTCTGGATCATGATTGGACACACGCTGCACAATCAGGATTTACGTGTTCTGATAGATTGAAGAGTTTGAAAAGCGCCATCACAGGGCAGGAGACTGGGAATCGGGAAGCAAGAAAACAAAGATTTAAGGCTAATGATTTAATGGGGCGGGGATTCATATGAACACCAGTCATGCATTGAAGCAATGCTTATTTGTTTCCTTGTAACTTGAAGTTCCACTAAGTAGGTTTAGAGAATTAGGAACAAAGCCACTGAAATTTGATTAGTCTAATATGTTTACTTTTTTTCAAAGGATTCTCTTATTGTCCATAGAAATTTTCCCTTAAAGTTCTACATTTGGGGATTAATTTAATATAATGAAGTAATATTTATCTGTTAAAGAAATGAACTATAGATGGATAGACGGATAGATCCTGGAAACTTATTTTAACAGCACTTTTATAAACTTAAATAAGCAAGAAAATAAATAAGCTCGATTTTCTCCCAGACACGTACTTAATGGTTAAAAAGAGTCATGAGACTTTTGCTTCTAACCAAATAATAATCTAGATCTATTTTAAAAAGAAAAAAGAAAATGAAAGAAACAGTGTTCTACTCAACATGAAAGTGATGTGAAAAAAATCTTTAGAAATACATTTATATGAATAAACAAGATTGTAAGAAAGTACTAGAAATCCTCAGGGCTCAAAATGATGTAGAATTCTCACTCATGAGTAATAAATTGTCAGTGAAGCTCGCAGATGCCCTACAAGTGTTGCATAATCCCTGCTCATCTTGAGCCTTCTTTACAATACAACACATCGAAGGGACACAAGGCAAGACCCTAGGCTTGTGAAAGGGGAGCAGCTGGCACAGAAAGGCTGAGAATAGGACCCCATAAACCCAGGACTTTATGGAACCCCATTCTCAGTGAACATCCAGACAACAGAAAATCTAACCTTGTCCGTATGAGTTATCTTCGGGAATAAATGGAAGAGAAAGCAGAATAATTTTTCTACAGTTTCCTAGAGAAAAAATTTCAAACTTTTGGAAAAATATGATGCCAAGAAGACCTCCTAAATAATAACAAGCATAAAATGGTAAGCAAAAGACTGATAAATGCAATTACATGGAATATTAAAATTTACTTGATCAAAATTAACTATTAACAAAAATAGTGGAGAAAGGAAAAGAAAACGTGGAACAGTTACCACACTTACAGACTTTACAAATGATTTTTGAAATCAGTAAAAAAAAAAAAAAAAAAAAAAAATTACCTAATAGAAAAACAGCCAAAAAACACGAACTATGTTTTAGCAAAATGCATGGGGCTAAAAAATGAAAATATGCCAGGCAATAAATAAATAAATAGCTAAAATGATCCATTTCAATAGTAATCTGGAAAAAACAAGTTACAAACCACAGTAAAATAATATTTTAGGCTGGGCATGGTGGCTAATGTCTGTAATCTCAACACTTTGGGAGGCAGAGAAACGAGGATCCCTTGAGCCCAGGTGTTTGAAACCAGCCTAGGCAACATAGGGAGACCCTGTCCTAACGAAAGATTAAAAAAAATCCCTGAGAAATTGCCACATTGTCCTCTCCAATGGTTGAACCAATCTACATTGCCACCAACAGTGCAAAGGCATTCCTATTTCTCCACAGCCTCTACAGCGACTACTGTTTCTTCACTGGTTAATAATCACCATTCTTACTGGCATGAGATGGTATCTCATTATGGTTTTGATTTGCATTTCTCTAATGATCAGTGGTGATGAGCTTTTTTTCATATGTTTGTTGGTCACATAATTGTCTTCTTTTGAGAAGTGTCTGTTCAGATTCTTTGCCCAATTTTCAACGTAGTTGTTTGTTTCATTTCTTGTAAATTTGTTTAAGTTTTTTGTAGTTTCTGGATATTAGACCTTGTCAGATGGATAGGTTGCAAAAATTTTCTCCCATTCTGTAGGTTGCCTATTCATGCTGATGCTAGTTTCTTTTGCTGTGCAGAAGCTCTTTAGTTCAATTAGATCCCATTTGTACATTTTGGCTGTTGTTGCAATTGCTTTTGGTGTTTTAGTCATGAAGTCTTTGTCCATGCCTATGTCCTGAATGGTACTGCCTAGATTTTCTTCTAGGGTTTTTATGATTTTGAGTTTTATGGAGTTGATTTTTGTATAAAGTGTAAGGAAGGGGTCCAATACCATTAGACCCAGCAATCCCATTACTGTGTATATACCCAAAGGTATATAAATCATTCTTTTGTAAAGCACATGTATGTTTATTGCAGCACTATTTACAACAGCAAAGACATGCAACCAACCTAAATGCCCATCAATGAGACTGGATAAAGAACATGTGGTACCTATGCATCATCAGATACTATGTAGTCATAAAAAGGAATGAGATCATGTCCCATGGAGGGAAATGGATGCAGCTAGAAGCCATCATCCTCCGAAAACTAACACAGGAACAAAAAACCAAACACTACATGTTCTCACTCATAAGTGGGAGTTGAACAATGAGAACACATGGATACAGGGAGAGGAACAACATACATCAGGGCCCGTTGTGGGGGTTGGGAGAAAGGGAAGGGAGAGCATTAGGACAAGTACCTAATGCATGTGGGAATTAAAACCTAGATAGCAATTTGATAGTTACAGCAAACCACCATGGCACATGTATACCTATGGAACAAACCTGCACCTTCTGCACATGTATTCCAAAACTTAAAGTAAAATAAAATTTTTTTAAAAAATTAAAAAGAAATAGCCAGGTATGGTGATGTGCCGAGTATTCCCAGCTACTTGGGAAGATGAGATGGGAGGATTGCTTGAGCCAGGAGATCGAGGCTGCAGTAAGCAAGTTTTCACCATTGCCTTCCAGCCTGGGTGACAGAGAGTCATCTTGTCTCAAAAACAAACAAAAAACGAAATAACATTTTGTAACTTCTAAATTGGCAATAAAGTTAAAAGTCTGACAATTCCAAAGTTTAGCAAACATGTGGGAAAATGGGAGCCCTTCAACACTAGTGGTATCAGTATAATTGGTAAAACTACTTTGGAAAGTGATTCAACATTACCTATAGATGTTTAAGCAAACATACGATGATTAGCAATTTTACTCCTGGATAAACTTTGCTTCCTGTGTCATGAGAAATATGTATAAGAATGTCCTTGTTCGTATCATTGGTAATAATAAACTTGAAGATTATTTAGTATGAAAATGGAGCCAAAGTCTGGAAATAGACACAAAAGGGACTACCATATGGCAATAAAAGTAATTAATTAGATCTGCATGTATTGGCATGAACTAATCAAAATATTGAATGAAACAAAGTAAACTACAGAATAAATCTAGAATGATAGTTAAATGAAGTTCATGACCACATAAACCTAAATGACATGTCATAACCATGGATAGAGAATAAGGGATCACATTGAACTTAGAATTTATGCCTTCATGGAAAGCATGGGAGTGAGATGAGGATGGAGAGCTTAGGACCTTCAACTCTATTGATGATACTTGATCTCTTGAATGGTGATGACATTCATATGTCTATGACATTGTCCTTCATAAAGATTTCCTGCTTATGAAATATTGTATCATCAATCTTTTATAAAACGACTTGAAAGGCACACACCAATTATACCAAAATCATACTGTCATTACCTCCAAGGAGGGGAAAAAGAATGGGATGTGCAGGTAGCAGGCAAGGAAAAGTAACTCTGTGTCATTTAAATATAAAAGTTTGGTCCTTAGCTCAGTCCCTCCTCATCTAAACATAATTCTTAGGTGATTTCATCTACTTTAGTGCTTTAAATACAATTTATATTACAGTGAATTAAAAATCGATATTTCCTGCCTGGTGTCTCCCTGGAATTCCAGCCTCAGATGTCTAGCTGCTTATTCACCATCTCCTCTTAGATTTGTAATAGGTATTTCAATTTTAACATGTCCAGAGAATATGCGGCAATGTTTCTCTGCAAAGGGCTTGGTAATCAGTCTTCCCTGTTTCATGACGGACATCACCAACTGGTCAACTGCTGTGCCAACAACGAGGAGTTACATGCTTTATGGTCTGTTTCTCTCTCTGTGGTCTTACCTCACCCAATCCATCAGTAACACTGTTAAATTCTAGTTCCAAAACCCACAAATTCATTCATTTCTCTAAGTCTTCACTCTTACCACTGTAAACTAAGTTACCATCATCTTTTGCCTGGACCACTGCAAGAGTCTCCTGACTATTCTGTCTGCCTCCAAAATTGCCCTCCCATAGGCCATTCTTCCAAAATATTCTGAGGAACTATTTTAAAGATAGATCATATCATGTCACTTCTTGATGAAAATCCCACAATGGAATCCTACTGCACTTAGAATAATACCCTGGTTTGCCAAGCTTTATATCTGGCTTCTGCCCATACCTCCTGCTCCTTCTTATACCATTCTTCCTCACTCACTACATTCTAGCCCCACTGGCCTTCCTCCTGCTGTTGACAATTAAGCAGGCATATCTTGCCCTTAATATGTGAGTGCTAGGTTTTCTTCCTAGCTGGGGCTCATGCTGTCCCTTACTGTCATTCATGCTGGAGCTTAAGGGCCACCTCTCAATAGGCCTGCCCTGAGCACCCATCTAAGGTTGTCACCTAAAAATTCTCTGGAATTGCCTCACTTTAATTTTCTCCATAGTTCTTATGATACATAGATTTGTTTAAATATTTCTTCTTCTTGTCTCTCTCCAAAAAGTAAAATCACACACATACCTAACACTGATTATGTGCCTGGCTCTTTTCTGAAAACTACGTTAGTACTCAGAACAATCCTTCAAGGTAGGTGATATTATTTTCCCCATTATACACACGAAGAAAATGAAGTATGGAAAAATTAATTTACAGCTACCAAGCACCACAGCCAAGACTTGAACTCAGAAGGCAGGCTCCAGAAACCAGACAATACACCCCTATACTCTACCACTTCCTCTGTGCACACAAATCCTCTTGTCTTGTGTTTTTTTCTTATTGTTTTCTCTCTCCATTCTCACCACTTAGAACAGGGTATGGTACATGGTGACTACTGAAAAAGTAATTGTTGAATAAATGACAAATAAATATATTTTAAAGAAAATGCATGCTGATATTGCTTGCTGCATATACACGTGCACACAACAAAATTCTGTGGGACCTTGAGCAACTCAAATTTAACTTATCTCTGTTACAGGTTTCTTCATCTGCAAAATGGAGATAATGATTTAGCCTATAATACAGAATGGTAGGGATTAAATAATTTAATATGCATAAAATATTTAGTATAGGGCTTGTGTGTGTATATATGAACATTATATACATAGTCAATAAATGTTAGTTCTAATAATGCAGATGAAGATGAAAATAATGATGTCTAAACATGGATGGTAGGAAAATTTTTTTTACTTTCTACTTTTCTTCATTTATCAAATTTCCAAATGTATAACTATGTTATCTAAATATAAATATCTGCATATCTATTTTATTTTCTAAGTTCTTTAGTTATTTGTAAGAGAAACACCTAAACTGGTGGGATCCCTCCGATGTGATCATCACTTTCCTAGCTTCAGAGCTGCCTGGAGCACATCTGCGTCTCCTCAACAGAATCGTGTCTTATTCAAAAACTGTTCATCTGGGGCTGCAACATGTCAGGATTCTTCTAAAAGCAGGGGAGGCCGGGTGCAGTGGCTCGAGCCTGTAATCCCAGCACTTTGGGAGGCCAAGGCAGGCGGATCACGAGGTCAGGAGATCGAGACCATCCTGGCTAACCCAGTGAAACACCGTCTCTACTAAAAAATAAAAAAAACTAGTCAGGCGAGGTGGCGGGTGCCTGTTGTCCCAGCTACTCGGGAGGCTGAGGCAGGAGAATGGCGTAAACCCGGGAGGTGGAGCTTGCAGTGAGCTGAGATCCAGCCACTGCACTCCAGCCTGGGTGACAGAGCGAGACTCTCTCTCAAAAAAATAAAAAAATAAAAAATAAAATAAAATAAAATAAAAGCAGGGGAACAGAGGTGAGAGCATAGCCCAGAAACATAAGAATGTAAGATGTTCACATTCTACTGAAGAAATGATGGGATATAGTTTGGCTCTGTGTCCCCACCCAAATCTCATCTGGAATTGTAATTCCCATGTGTCCAGGGAGGGACCTGGTGGGAGGTGATTGGATCCTGAGGGTGGTTCCCCCATGCTCTTCTCATGTTAGTGAGTGAGCTCTCAAGAGATCTGATGGCTTAAAAGTGTTTAGCAGTTCCCTTTCACGCTCACTCTCTCCTGCTGCCTCGTGAAGAAGATGCCTGCTTCGCCTTCATCTTTCACCATCATTGTAAGTTTCCTGAGGCCTCCCCAGACATGCATAACTGTGAGTCAATTAAACTTCTTTTCTTTATAAATTAGTCAGTCTCAGGTAGTTCTTTAGAACAGTGTGAAAATGTACTAATATGGAAAATTGGTACCAGGAGTGTGAAAACGGACTAATGCAGATGGCAAGCAAACCAGGGCATGGTGTGTGCTGAGTTCTATGATAGGGGAGCATCTCTTTGGTCATTTCCCTGAGTGTCTACCTCTCATGAGCATTATTATGTGAGGATCTGTCCTATTCTAGAGATGAGAACCTATGAAAAATATAAGCACATTTGCAATGCTCTGTGCACTCAACATAATTTTTCTCACTTGTAGATCCCCAGTAGGTAGAGCACTAGATGAGCTACAGATGAAATAAACAAGGCAAAGTTTATTGTCCAAAATCAAACAACCATGGAAACAGCAAAAACTGAAACTTACACTCAAGGTTTTTCTATAAGCCACACACGTGTATGGCTACATTTTGTTCCCTCTCCCAGCCTGGAAGGAAATCATGGTGCATTTAATACACATGCTCTAAGTCGAGGCCTAAGTGCATTAAGCCTTTTACCTTTGTTGGATTGGTGGCCTAAGTTAAATTTATTTGTTCAATTGTTTCTCATCAACTGTTATTTTAAATTCCAGGGTACATGTGCAGGATATGCAGGTTTGTTACATAGGTAAATGTGTACCATGTGCTTTGCTGCACCAATCAACCCATCACCTAGGTATTAAGCCCAACATCCATTAGCTGTTCTTCCTGATGTTCTCCCTCCCTCCAGCCCCCAAAGGCCCCAGCGTATGTTGTTTTCCTCCCTGTGTCCATGTGTTCTCATCTTGTTTAAATTTTTGACAGAGAATTTAATATTATGGTGTTTCTGTCTCCCTGATGAAATTAGAGATGATATAACACAATTTTCAAATGATAAAAATAGAATTGCCTAATAAAAATTAGAACTTTATTTCAGGCTAAATTAAATTAACCAAATCACGGTGAATGCTGTAGGAGCCTTCACAGATTTTCCATTTCAGTAAGTCTTTAAATTGTTTTTCAGGTACCCAAACATCTGAGACACAAGATTTTTTTTCAGAACACTATCAAACCTGAAATTTAAAATAACTAAGTGCCACTTATATGTAGCCATACAGTAGTGAATGCCAACTGCTTAAGACATCGTGTGTGTGTGTGTGTGTGTGTGTGTGTGTGTGTGTGTGTGTGTGTATGTGTGTATTTCCAACACCCTGCCCCAGAGAAAATCCAGCTCCTTCATTTAGTCTACAAATCATCGGTTTTTCACTAGAGCCTTCACCCACGTATTAGCTAATCCAGGAGGAAGGTGACTAAATTAAGGATAATGTAGCAACCTTTCACTGAGGCAGTCATACCAGGGAACCTATAGGTAATGGTTGTTCTAAAAGTTCTTATCCAAGAAGCCATAGGGGTAGAGGAAGAAGCTCACTGTGTCCTCACAGAAGCTGTGGATTGGGGGAGGTCCTCAGGTGCACGCAGTACATCCTCTGGGTCCTTGGTGGTCCATGCCTGCGATGGCTACACCAGTTGATTCAATGGATTAGTGGATCATTATAGAATGATTATCTTATTCATTGATCCATTGAAGAAACAGGTATAGACAGTGGATTAGTGGTGCACTGCCTCTGAACATGTTTTGGAAACTGTGTGAGCACCTCCAGGAGTCCGTGGTTCTGACACTGAGTCCAGAAGGCTTCATCTTTAAGGACTCCTTATTCTTCATTCCTTGCTTTCAAAAACTTCATGGGGTCATCTGGGTCTCCTGAATGATACATCCAGGCCCTGGGAAGACAGGGATGCTGCTACTTGTTCACTGTCCAGCTGCTTCCCACAGATGCAGCCAACAAGGACTTGTGTCATCACCTTGCATCAGCCAGCACGAGACTGTGATGGCTACAAGTAGGGTTCTCAT
Source organism: Theropithecus gelada (assembly GCF_003255815.1). Lineage (NCBI taxonomy): Eukaryota > Metazoa > Chordata > Mammalia > Primates > Cercopithecidae > Theropithecus > Theropithecus gelada. The sequence goes on along the minus strand of NC_037672.1, from coordinate 10,585,595 downwards.
AGAAACTTGTGGTCCCCCACATGTATGTCAGAGAAAGCATGGCACCGCCCAATTTGTTGCCAAGCTTTCCCATACCTATTTGGATTTTTAAAGTCTTTATCATCTGCTTAGGTTCCTTACCCATGGTGGGTAGGGGGAGAAAATTAAAGACCCTGGATCCTGATCTACTTCTTTTACTAAGTCCTTTTTTTCTCCTATTTATAGGAAATTTTAAAAAAAAATCAAAATTTAAAATTATGTACATTAACATTTCTGTTCTAATCGAAAACTTTATCATTATTCCCTTTTGTTTTTTGAGATGGAGTCTCGCTCTGTTGCCAGGTTGGAGTGCAGTTGCACAATCTCGGCTCACTGCAACCTCCGCCTCCTGGGTTCAAGCAACTCTCTGCCTCAGCCTCCCAAGCAGCTGGGATTACAGGCACCTGCTGCTATGCCCAGATAATTTTTGTATTTTTAGTAGAGATGGGGTTTCACCATGTTGGCCAGGATGGTCTTGATCTCTTGACCTCATGATCCGTCTGCCTCAGCCTCCCAAAGTGCTGGGATTACAGGCGTGAGCCACCGCGTCCGGCTCATTATTCCATTTTTCTAATTGAAGTTTATCATCATTCCATTTTTTCCAATGGAAAATTTATCATTTTTTTTTCAGTGAAAAAAAAAAATGTATTTCACCAATAAGGTATCAAATTTCTACATTATTACAATTTAAAAAATACTGATCTATCCAGCAACGTCATTTTAGAGATGAGGCCCAAACAAACTTTGCAAATTTCCTAAAATCTCAATTCTGCTCCTTACAAAAATTCTAAGGGGCACTAATATTTCATCCCCTAAATTAAGCGTAGATGGTCATTTGAATAATGAGAATTAGGGATTGGGTAAGCTATAGAAAAATGCAAATTTTAAGAGCACATTGGGTCTCTGAAAATCTCTACCTTAGGATTTTGGGTATCTGAATTTGTATAATTTAAGATTATAACACGCCCAGGAGCGAAAATGCATTCCCTTATTCACTAATCAGTTCATTCGACCAGCCACTCACTCACTGTTTCTTAATTCATTCAACAAGAATATGTTAATTATCCACCTACTATGTTTTGACCACAGTGCCAATAAATGTTTAGGGTTATTGAAGTATACATTTAATTAAACATGGTCTTTTCCAGCAAACAAAACTAAGGGAGATAGAATATGCAATACATGTTTGTAAGTACTATAACTGAGATATTGAGAGAGTGCTAGGAACACAGAAAAGAGAGAGATTAGCTGGAACACCAGAAGAGCGACTATATAGGAGATAGCATTTGAAAGGAACCTGCAAGGAAATTTTTACTGAATGCTGAAAGCCATAGAACTCAAAGCAAGAGCTAAGGTGTAGGGACACAAAAAAATGGAGCACTTTGTATTGAGGTGTCCTTATTTTTTAACTTGGAGTTTCTGATAATAGCCAATGTCAGTAAGCTTCTTTATATAGCAACCTTACTATTTAAAGCAAAGCAATGACATAGCAAGCTGGAAATAAGAAGTAGATAAAAAGTAGACAGATGACAGGAGTTCTGGATGTATGTGCTTGTTATGCCAGACTAGTTACGTAAACTTGGGTCAGTTAGCCTCTCTGAAAATAATTTTTTCCCAGAACAAAAGTTTTTAAATTATAAGGGATAGAGCAATAATAACAATTAAATGATAGCACCTTAAGTTATTCAAGGGCTACTGTAAAAGTGTGTTTGAAGTTACTATCACATATTTTTAAACCAATTAATTCTCACAATAACCCTACTATGTAGAGGCTCTTATTTTCTCCATATTCAAAATAATAATCAGTATCAGTGGATCTCAATTTTTTGAGACATAAGAAATACTTAGTGGTGGGGCTGGGTGTTGCTAAAAACGCTGTTTCATGAACTGGCACTACTTCTTAGAAATTTTATTTACCAGATCTGTGGTTATCTGGCTTGCCTTCTCCTCAGAACCACCTGGAAGGATTTTCAAATGTCTGAGGCATGGCCTCCACCCAGATAAATTCAAGCAGAGTATCTGGACGGTGGTGGTTTCAGTTTATGTATCTCCCCAAAGGATGCTCACATGCTGCTGCGATGGAGAACGCTTGCTTTAAATCTGCTCATCCAGCCTCCAGATTGGTTCTGCTGTGCTATGGATATTCCTGAGTGTGAGGAGCTATAGATGAAGGAGGAAAAGAGAGGACGAGTTGCTGAGGTAAAGGTAATGAAGGCTCAGGAATGAATGGGGAAACCCATTCTGAAGACAGGAAATTAGAAAAAGGCTGTGTGATTTGCAGATGAAGGGAATTGAGGAGGTGAGGTTTTAGATTGTTTATGTGAGCAAGTTGAGCCAGTATTGCAAATTGAAGACAGATTTGTTTTTCCACATACCATGAATGAAATTCATGATATTGGAACTCAGGCTTAACTATAGAGTTAAACAAAATCTTTGATAAAAAGTAGAAATCCCATCACTTTTAGATAGAGGCAGTGGTGCCTGGAGCGGGAGGGAAGAAGAAAGCTGAGAGTTCTGAGTAATAAAGCAACAGGAGGTAAGCTTGCATTTGGATCTTAATTAACATTTTTATTAAAAATCATGGAAAAAAAGATTAAACAGAAATAAAAACAGAGGAAGAGAAACCTGCTGTTGATACTTAAAGTGCTAAATACACAGATTAGAAGAACAACAATGCAAATTTAACTAAAAATCTTAAAATGTCAAAAAAGGCATGATTATTCATTCCACCAAATAACAAAGAATAAAAGGATACCATTTCTGTAGAATGAGTGATGGCAAAAATAAGGAAAAGTCAATCATTCCCTTGGGGAAGAAAGAAAAGAATACTTTTGTTTTAGTCCACTTCTAAATTGTCTTCATTTTTTCTTGCCTTGAGCTCCTTTGACTCTGAAAATGGAAAGAGGAGATACACATGTGGGTTTGAAAGTAATATGTAGTCTATATATTTATGTAGATTCTGTCTAATGTTCCAAACAACCTTATAAGATAGGCACTATTAGATCCTTTTTATAGATGAGAAAACTGAAGCTCAGAGATGAAGCTCTAAGACGATACCTGTTCAAGATCATGTGGAACGTGGGAAGATGGAATTCCAGTGTAGGTCAGTTCCAAAGCCTGAACTAGCTCCACTTTAGTCATCCACTAAGTGTGGACCTCATGTTGGAAACTGGAGTTAGAATTTCAACCCTTCACCCAACCTATGTGTAGCAATAGACTTGCCACACTTAACTACCACACTCACCACTTGTTTGAGATTCGATTATCTCAGGAAGGAAATAAGGCAGATAATAACTAGCTTCCATGATTGCAGAGGTAATTGCACAGGGTCAGGTCTATTAAATCACCTTTGTTCATCATTCTGTTGCTAAATTTTCAAACATATAGCAAAGCTGAAAGAACTATACCGAAAACATCCATATATCCATAAACGGAAAATCTGTCATTTGCATGTTACTATACTTGCTTTATGACATGTCTGTCCATCTGTTCATCACTCCGTTCATGAAACCACATTGTTTTTAATGTACTTTCTAGTAACTTGCAGACATTGGTACACTTTACACATCTGAAGTTGGTTTTAAATTCAAAATGAACTTTAAAAATGCAAGGATCATCATTATTAAAACTATACTTCTTATTATAATAACTTCTTCTGTCACATTGAACAGTCCCCGTCATAACTGCCTGTTTCTGGTTGTGATAGTATTTGTCTACTCTGCTGTGTTACTGGGCTACACTTCCTAACAGCTGAGGAAAGATAAAAGCTGAAGTTCATACGGCTCACGTTTTTGGTTTGCCCAGGCGCTATTTGTCATTGGAAGACATACCTGCTCTGTGGTCTCAGCACCACCTAATTCAGTCTAGTTCATCCCTACTCCAGTTACTTTTTTTGTATCTGATTATTTTCCAAAGTATAGCAATGATAATGTGTGCCCCATGTAGGGAATTTACTAGAACATTCCTACAAGGGCAGGGTAGGAAGGAAAAAGAACCAAGCAGTTGCCATGTATAGTGTCAGTTGCTTTACATTTCATTCTACAATATACAGGTAAATGATACATTTCTATATTCTTATATATAATCAAACATGTACAATATATTTCACCTATAATCAAATTGGTTATAGATTTTTCATCACTTCGAACACAATATGCTTTCTTGCCTTTTCAAAGTGGTTTTTAATTTCTCCTCAATTGACAAGTGTCCACATGACCTCTCACCTCTTCCCTTTGCAACTACTTCACCCTCCTCTAGGATGACCAGTGTCTTGTACATGTTCCACCAATGCCTGCTCCAGACCAGTGACAGTGTAATTCTATATGGAGAATTACACAGTACCTATGCCAGGCCAGTGACAAACAACACTTACTGACTGTTCGTTTATGTGTTGTAATGCATATGTAATTATCTACATTTATATATTGTATAAGTGCATTAATACATGCATATATAGTATATATGTGATGTATAGTATACTTTTTATATATAGTATAATACTATGTATATATTATAAACAAATATACAATATATAAAGTACTATATATAGTACTTATTACTTATACAATATATGCATAGTATTATACTATATAAAATTATTTATATATAAATAAGTTTATATATAATTTTTTATAATTTGTATAAGTATATACAATATATTCATAGTATTATACTTATAGTATAAATACAATAGTATTTACTGTTGTATGATAGTATTATACTTATTGTATTTACTATTGTACTATAGTATACTATTGTATAAGTACAATATATACATAGTATTATATTTATTGTATAAGTATAATAGTATTATACAATGTTAATATACTATTGTATAAGTACAATATACTATACATAATATTGTACTTATTGTATAAGTACAATGGTATTACACAATAATACTAGTGTATTGTACTTATACTATATATAATATTATTTTACATATGCATTTATATAATGTACAATATAATGTATATATTGTATTTGTATCATATGTATTGATGTATTTATATCATAAAACATTAATATCATAGAATATGTACATATATCTATATTTCAATATGTATGTATATATCTAAATTTCATATGTATGAAGAATACATGTATAACTATGATATATACATAAATACTTCTATTTACCTTTCATTCATAAATAAATATAATTCTATTTCATCAGTGAATCCAGAGATTATTTTTATTTCAGTGAAATGTTTCAAAAAAAGAAAAAAGAAAGACTCGCCAAATCTTAAATACAGCAGAATGGAATAGACCAATGCCTCTAGGTTAATTGAGAAAATTGAAGCTACTTGCATCAGAAAGGTAAGGAGGCAGTGGTGTGATGTGAGCTCTCACTGCAGTTACTGAGAAAAGGTAATCATTGCTACTGTCATTCACACACCACGTAATCTTATCATCTGACTAAGGAAAAGAAAGTAAATATCACCTCCAAACATGCATATTTTAGCCTCCGTGGAGGTGCTAAAGAATGAAGTGAACAGTCACGAATTCGAGAGAAGTGCTCTGATTCACACATTGACATCTGGCTTGGCTCCATGCAGTCTTCACAAAATGTGCAACAAACTCCCCAGAAGCTTTCTGAGTGTTGGCAGTGGCACCGGGAACGAAGCACGAAGCAAAATATTAACATCTCGCACAGCAAGCAGGTCACACCATGTGAATTTCAGGAACAAAGTGCCTCTATTTCCCCAGAGTGTACGCAGCTGACACGGCCTCCTGCTCAGCTCATTACCGATGCTCTGATGACCTCTCCCGGAAGAATGTATTGACTTGTGTTGGCATTGAAAAGATGCTCAAAAGATCAAAACAACAAAATCGTGTGAAAACAGCCTCTGCAGACATGAAACACTTCTGTTCAATGATGCCTGAACTGGGGGCGGCTCAAAGAGGTGTTTCCCACGGAGAGTTCTAAGTCAGTGTCGCCTTTTGCTGTGAGTGCCACGGCATCGGAGACAGATAAGAAGTTGGCGAAACATATGCCAGATCTCAGGGGTAGTTATATCTCTCCAAAGGAAGATTGGAGCTGCGGAAAAAGTCAGAGGCTTCCTCTCCAGGATCTTAGCACGGTCTCAGTAAGAGTCACATTTTTCTGCTATCCAAGTCATAGGTACCTTCTCTAATGAGAAAATTTACAAATGATATAAAATTACTTGGCCTCCTTTGAAATCATCGACCTCCATGACAAATTTATTTTCTTTCCCTGCGGTGGTTAACCAATTAGAAATTTAGCACCAGAAGGGGTACTTGTTACAAATGCAGAATCCTAGACTTTTTTATTTATTTTATTTTATTTTTTAATACATGACATGTGTCTCTCGGTTTGCATGCATTATCTCTCAATGCTATTCTAGACCCAGGCAAGTTAAATACTATTGTCCCCCTTTCACAGGCTATAAGGCTGAGGCTTGACAAGGTAAATCATCTTGTTTCAGGTCACAACATGTTAAGGGACTGCATGGCAGATGTAGCATTAAAAACCAGAGCTGTCAAATGCTAAAGCTTGGACTTTTTTCTATGTTGCATGCATTTGGTGGCAAAAAAGTATTAATCATGATTTTTTTATGTTCTAAAAACATGAGTTACATAGGAGATATGTTTTACAGCAGTTTTCTCAAACTTGAACACGGGGAATCTTATTAAATGCAGACTCTGATTCACCAAGTCTGGGCTGGGGTCTGGAATGGTGCATTTCTAGCAAGCAAGTGTCGGCAGTGGCACCGGGAACGAAGCACGAAGCAAAATATTAACATTTCGCACAAGCAGGTCACACCATGTTGAGTTTCAGGAACAAAGTGCCTCTATTTCCCCAGAGTTTACGCAGATGACATGGCCTCCTGCTCAGTTCACTACCAATGCTGTGGTGACCAGATTGGAGCATGAAGGTTTGGAGCATGTAATCTCAACAAATAAGACTCTAAGCCCTTGTAGATACAGTGCCCGAGAGTATTTGCACTAAATAACAAAAGTGGCGGGTTCTGCTGAGAATCAGTGTGTGCTTTTTGTTTGTTTGTTTTTTGGTCATCGCTAATGATCGTTTCTAAATTCATTTTCACAGAAGGCACATTAATTCCACTTTATTCAACCCATCAACAGAGATTCAGTGGCTATCTATAAAAATGTTCGTAGCTAACATTTGTCAGGTGCTTTACACTTTAAGTGTCTTTTTATGGGTGATCTTATTCAGTTCTCACAAAAAAGAAACAAAACTAAGTACGCATTGTCAGTGATTTGATTTTAATGTGATAAGTTTAAGATTTGGAGAAATTAAGTAACATACAGCTGACATGTGACACAGATTATATTAGAATATACATTTTTCTCACTCCCAATATTATACCAAAGTGTAATTTGTGAGACGTCGATGGAAGGTGTATTCATTTACTGGGGCTGTCACAAAGTACAGCACACTTGGCGGCTTCGATAAAATGTATAGCCTCAAAATTCTAAAGGCTAGACATCCGAGAACGAGGTGTTGGTAGGGTTGACTTCTTCTGAGGCTGTGAAGGAGAAATTGTTCCATCTCTCTCTCTTAGCTCCTGCTTGCTGGTGGTTTCCTGGCAATCTTTGTTTTTTGGCTTGCAGATTCATCGCCCCAGTCTCTGCCTTCATGTTCACATGGCATCTGTAGGTGTCAGATATGGTTTGGCTGTGTCCTCACCCACATCTCATCTCGAATTGTAGCTTCCATAATTCCCACATGTTGTGTGAAGGACCCAGTGGGAAATAATTGAATCTTCGGGATGGTTTCCCCCATACTCTTCTCGTGGTAGTGAATAAGTCTCACGAGATCTTATGATTTTATAAGGGCTTTCCCTTTTTGCTTGGCTCTCATGTAAGATGTCCCTTTGTTCTTCCTTCCTCTTCTGCCATGATTATGAGGCCTCCACAGCCATGTGGAACTGCGAGCCAATTAAACTGCTTTCCTTTATAAATTATCCAGTCTTAGGTATGTCTTTATTAGCAGCATGAGAACAGACTAATACAGTGTCTGTGTCCACATTTTCCTTTTTCATATAAGAACTCCAGTCATGTTGGATTGGGCTCACCCTACTGCAGCACGACCTCATCTTAACTCATTACATCTGCAACAAACGTATTTCCAAATAAAATCAGATTGTATAAGGTGCTGAGAGTTAGGACTCCAAATAAGAATTTTGGGGGTAATACAGTCATACTATAATTTATAACACAATTCATAACATAATTCGTGTTGCCTGGCCCCGTCTCAGAATTGCTTATGATCGACTTGAGCCAACAATGGGGCACAGAGGAAAATCATGACCCATAAAGGGCAGGCAGGACACTTTCCCAGTGAGTCTTGAAGAGTTCTGAGAAGGAGAGAGGTAGTATTCCCCTGGGAAGAGCAGGGCAGCTTTGATGAACAAGCTGGCAACCCAGGTTACCCCTGGGTATGAGTAAAATTTAGAAAGGAAACTGAAGAGTATCGCAGCTGACAAGAAAGTGTTTTGCCAAAGAGAAGAAGAAAAGCAACCCTCAAACCTGTTATAGACTTTTTTTTTCAAACCCCAAAACAGGAAATTAAAATTAGAATCAAATAACACTGATTTTATATTTATTTCTGGAGGCAAAAATAAAACAACTTTGAAGTCTAGTCTTAGTTTGTAAAATGAAAATACCAACTCCAATATTGTAGGAGTTGTCTTTAATTTTTTTTTACAAAAAAACACAAAAACAATATATGTCAAAGCGTGTATCTAACATCTAAATACACATCTGGGGTATGTTGCTAAAAATAAAAAAAAAACTAGATGTGAAGCAAGAATGAATAGTTACTATTATTGCATTCTAGAATCGAGGTGACTTGATTTTTACACTTGGAAATTATAGCTAGTTTTTTGTTAGATTAAAACAAACCCACTTTTTGTTTACAGGCTTGTGGATTTCAGAGGTCACGTCATCATATTAATTGACAGAGGATTTTGAGACTCCAGCAAGGGATTGTATTTAAACTCCTCTAGACAGTTTCGGAATTTGCAGTTCTGTGTGTGAAAATAACTCTTTCCCAGTGAGGAGAATGACATCTTTGGGGAGTTGTCTTTGAAAGGATGTAGTCACCAAAATTCACAAAGAAATATTCACACCCTGAACAGGGACTATCTCACAAGATAAATAGTCATGTCCTGGTTCAGGCAGAAATGCATTTTGACAAGGTCAAAGACTCTCTCCTTATTCCTGAGGCCCCTGTTCCCTGGGACTCCTGAGGTTCCCTGTCTGAGTGGAGGAGCTTAGGGACCGGTGGAGAGAGGTAACTCATTAATTCTGTCAGTAGCAAGTCTTCACCTCTTAGCTTTCATAGACTGTCTTAAGTAAAAGATGAGCTGTTCTCTATGTTCTTATTCCACTCACAGAGTGATTTAAAAACAGGCTTTTCTATTTTCAACTCATACCGTCCTCTTCATCTGATATTCACAGGCCCCATAAATCTACCTTTTCCCCACTTCTTCCAATGTCTAATCAACGTCTCCCCTGCAAAAAGCCTCACCTATAATCAAATTGGTTATGTATTTCTCATCACATCAAACACAAAATGTTTTCCTGCCTTTTCAAGGTTGTTTTTAATTTACCTTTCATTGACAGCTGTCCATGTGACCTCTCACCCCTTCCTTTTGCATCTACCTCACCTTACTCTAGAACAGCCAGTGTCTTGCACCTATTCCACCAGTACCCACACCAGGCCACTGACAGGCATTACTGAAGAGTCACAGCACAACATCCTATCCTGCTAAGCTTGGATGGGTATTGACAGAAGTCTTTCTTCTTCTTCTCCTCCTCCCCCCTCCTCCTCCCCCTCCTCCTCCTCCTCCTCCTCC